>NW_017805281.1:1368810-1401550 GCF_001891065.2 Hippocampus comes | reverse complement strand
CGACGCCGCTCGCGACGCCGCTCGCGCCGCCGCCACCAACGAGACGAAGTTGAGTGGAAAGGAGCGCGGCGCCGTGCGCGTCACACGTCACATCAGGAGGGACGCCACGGCCGCGTGTGATGCTCGTGCTGCAGTCATTTAGCAAACTAAGCGCCGGACCCGCCCCCTCCACAAGACACGCCCATCACCGCCGCCGTTGGCCCGCCGGCCGAGGATTCTCGATGCTGATTGGCTGAGGCTAACGTTTGTCAACCAACTCAATAATTTTGGAGGCAACGCTACGTTGACATTATTAGGAGGACGTCATGAGCTTGCACGGTGACATGTTGGGACGACGTCAATTTCCGTGAGCAGCTACAGGTTAAAAAAACAAAAACAATGTGGAATTTAGGGCTATTAAAATGTCTTTATTTTTGAGATGCAGGTTGAGGTTAATTCAATGACTATTTCTGTTCATTTAAATGTCTTCAATTATATTTTGCAATTTAATTCTATTGTCCAAGATGAAAAAGTGTCGCAAAACTGGTCACGCGTGTCACTTATGAAGGTAAGCCCTAAAAAAAAAAATTAAAAAAAACAAGACGAAACAGTGTTCACTCAGTTTTGTGAAACAGCTTACAAAAAACTAAAATCTCATGTTTTTATTGTATTATTTAAAATTAATGGAGATTTGATCACGACACATGAATAATTAAATTTATACATAAAGGTAACCATTTTTATTTGATAATTTACAATAGAGCAATGAATCCACTATTTATTGAGATAAACAGATTTAAGAATGAATAAACACAGGTTGACTCAGCATTTTTACAGAAGGAAATTGTAAAATGAAGGGCTGCAATGAAAGATTTCAACAATTGAGCAATCTGTCGACTTAATTGTAAAATAGGACCGGATTTTAAACTGAAAGTGATGAAAATGCACACATATAAACTGATGATGATTCGGTTACTGGTTAGTTTTGTAACCTCAATTCGAAAATCGGCAAAAAAACGTTGCTCACTGTTTTCCAATGTAAAAGTAAAAGTTTGCAAATGTTTTATTTTGAAAAAAAAAAAGAAGAAAGCTAAACCATCTGCTTTCAAGGAGGATGAAATGTGGACACTTTTACGGTAAGCGAGGTCTCGAAATGAAGAATTAATTTTCACAATAGTTGTGTATTAATTTGATAATCGATTCGTTGGTAGTTGTTAATTAATTCTCGCGCCTCTTCAAGAAACAATCTTTTCTCCAACCTTTGTGAAGTGTTTTTTACCAACCTAATTGTCCTGCGTGCTTACGATGCGTGCTTACGATGCGGATTTCTGCTGTCGCGCAAGAGTCTAATTAGCGAGTAATGGAATTAATGTTGTTGCGTCGTCAGGATGACGGGGGACGCTCGGGTCGGGCGTCTCCACACAATTCCCAGGAAGCCTTAAAATGAACATAGGGCACGCAGTGTTGAATATTTCAAGTGTAATGTGGCCATTAAAGCTGTTCATGTAAATGCGGCTGCTATTTATAGTCACAAAAGTGTATCCCGACAACTGAGCAGAAAATTACACCGACTGGTTCCTGTACATGATTGTGACCAGCCATACCTCCACAGTCAAACACAATCCGTTAGGGGATGCCACTCGAGGTGCAACAATTCATCGACAACTAACAATAATCGAATTCATCGACAACGATTTTGATCCAGGGGGAATCTTTTATAGACCTTGTTTAAGTTCAAATTTTCAGAATCCTCACAATTTCAACCTCACCAAAGTAATCTTTGATGTCTGCAGTCCTTTATGAAAACTGACAGATTCTCTTCATGGTTCATCAAACGGAGACATTTTTGTAACGGATTATTTTTATTGATTATTTTCAATGAATTGAAAAAAAACAAAATTTCAAGTTCCTGGTTTGGTCCATAGCATTTCAGAAAATCTGCAAAAAATGTTGATCGTTGTTTTCCAAAGTAAAAGCAGAAGAAAATATCTTATTGAGAGAAAAACAATCAGTCTGCTTTCATGCAGGAATGCAGAAATGGGAGAAGATTGAATCTTGAGAGGCTGATATTGGAACAATCTGAAGTTAAACAAGATCTCTAAAATGATCAAAATATCCATCCATTTTCCGATCCGCTTTATCCTCACAAGGGTCGCGGGGGGTGCTGGAGCCGATCCCAGCTGTCTTCGGGCAGTAGGCGGTGGACACTCTGAACCGGTTGCCAGCCAATCGCAGGGCACACATTGACAAATAACCATTCGCACTCATTCTCACACCTACGGACAATCTTGAGTGTTCAATCAGCCTGCCATGCATGTTTTTGGAATGTGGGAGGAAACCGGAGTACCCAGAGAAAACCCACGCAGGCATGGGGAGAACATGCAAACTCCACACAGGTAGGCCGGAGCTGGAATTGAACCCGATACCTCTGCCCTGTGAGATTGACGCGCTAACCACCGGCCCACCGGGCTGCCCAAGATCAAAATAGTTGTTCATTAATTTGACAAATTGAATCAATGTTGCACGTGAGGGTATACCAGTACCTTAATTGCTCCATTGTAACTGGAATTAGTGCTTACGTACGAATCCAAATAAATCGTATTGTTAAAAAAAAAAGAATAATAATAATAAATGGGGGGCGGGGGTGGCAAGTCATCATAAAATCGCAATTAGCGCGCTCAGTGTTTTTAAAAGGACATTTGATACTGAAAAAGCTGAAAAGAGGCGCTCAAGAAACCAATTTGAATTGATGCCGCAGCGGCAGAGTTTGGTCAATCACGTTTGGTCGTCCGCACTACAATTTTTAATTCATTTTCCTGTCTGCTGAGAAGGACGACAGGCGAGAGGGCAGGAAGGAGAGCGTGGCGGTCCGCTCGCAAGTAGGTCAGGAAGGCAGCCAGGGGGCGGGGCCACACACTGACCAGCAGGTTGAAGTGACAACAAAGAGTGAACAAGAACATGCCACAATGTTCATCGATGAATCAATATTTTGACCCACCTACGCCAGGTTGGGAGTGCAACGCATAAACGACACAGGAAGGTTAGCCGCTACATGTTAGCATGGCTAACCTGTCTCCTTCACACCGGCAGTTAGAGCAAAGGCGTGATGGCCGTGACACGGAGACGCGCTCCCTTTCTTCATTTAGCCTCACTAATGAATCTCCCGGCTTTTTCCACTAGGAGAGAGAGTGAGAGACGCCATTTCCACCGCCCTCATTTGCACAGCACGCATGAAAGAGGACGTTTTGGTGTCAGAGCAGCAGCGCTAGAGGGCTTAGCTTACCTACACTAAGTAGAACAAAGAGAAAAACGAAGCTTTGCGGGCAATTGAGCAAAAGGCGCTTTGTCACTTTTCATTTTCTTCAAGCTATAAAAAAAAACGAAATCTGACCTTTAGTACAGTGCGCGTGTGTGTGTGTGCGCACGCGTAAGTGTCAAGTTAGGTTGAGCGAGGTGCGTTTGTTTTAAAAAAAAAAAAAAAAAAAAAAAAAAAAAAGTGTATGTAAATAAAACACAAAGATGCAAGAGTTACGAGCTCTAAATACAATTTACAATGGTATGCCTTTGTTGAAAAGGTTAAGAGACAAGCCAGGACTAATCCTCTTCATTGCTACTTTACTAGCTTTCTGTTTGCTAATATTGATCGCACTGGCCTATTGGGAGCTGTACACACCTCTCACCAGACTCAATTGTGACTTCACAAACAAGTTGTCACGTAACTGGAGATGAGTCCAATCGTGATAAACTGGCACGTCTTACTACAGCTAATCAGCGGAAATTTGTGAAGCTGTAGAGCAGCGGTGTCAAACTCACTTTTTGTCACGGGCCACTTTGGAGTTACGTCTTCCCTCGGAGGGCCGTTATGACAGTGAAACCAAATAAATGTTTAATCGTCTCATCGTATTATTACTTGTACACAACAAATTGATCGATTGCTAGTTTTGAAATCAGTCAAGTCAACTGCAATAGTATGTTCAATTATTGTTCAAGTGAGTGTAAACAGGGAAACAAAATTATTGCCAAATATGTGTGTTATTTATTACACATGAAATTTGACATTTAGGTACAGATTTTAGCAAGGATCGTGCTAGCTGACATGATTGATTTGCTTCCGCGGGCCACACGAAATGATGTGGCGGGCCGGATCTGACCCCCGGACCTCGAGTTTGACACCAGTGCTGTAGGGAACAAATTTGACGTACGAGAAAAAAAAAACGAAAATATTCTTTTCAAATTCTTCCCGAGTATTATCACACCTCCACATAGCTGACTGCACGGTAGGCGGGTGAAGGACGCATGGGGATCAAGGTCATATTGAGGTCGACAAACACGAAGTGTGTCCCGTGTGACCTTCCTATCCATCAGAATTTCAGCTCAACATGTGAACACCTTGACCGAATCGTTCAATGGAAGATTGAAAAAGGCGACCAAGGTCCAATTTTTTACTCACAAAAGCAAAATCAATCTGCGAACAACATTGGAAAGGGGTGACAATCAAAGCTACTCGATAAGAAGAGAAATAAAAAATATGTTCCGGTCGGATTGGATCCATGGGAGCCCGACTCATAGCGCCGACACGGTTAAGGTGTCAAGGTCAAACACTGGCAGGTCCCAAGGTCGTCAGTTGTACGCTGGAGAGAGCTTTTAATCCCAGATAACAGCTCACTTGAATGGAGGTAAAGGAAAACTATTAGCACGCACGCGCGCGCACGCACGCACGCACGCACGCACGCACGTACGCACGCGCGCGCACGCACTTGGCCGATCAAGCATGAATTCACGCACGCACGCACGCACACACACACACACACACACACACACACACACACACACACACACACACAGGTAATTGGTTGGAGCGCGCCGGTGCAGGGCTCGGACGACCTCTAGCCGTACAATGATGGCACTCATGAATAAAACACCGGCCGTTACAATGCATCCTCTGTAAGAGGTGGGGGGGGGGGATATTTGGAGCGGATACAGGTTTAAAATAACGATATTAAAACAAGCTGCGAAAGATTCTGTGATTGTCTGACCGCCTACTTGCTCAAAAATTCCATCAACATGTTCATTAAAGGGAACATGATGGAAAATTCAATTTTTAATAGCTTCTCTCCAAATTGTATGGATGGGCCATTCACTGGCGTTATTGATTAATTTTTTTTTTTTTTGTGGAACCTATCGGCAGTTATTTACTATTAAAAAGAAAAAAAAACTCAACTATTTGTGTTTTATGTTGCTTTTACTGAACTGCCTGAAGATGCCACAGATGGCGCCCATACCCCGTTTAATAGGAAAGTGGTACAAGGATGGAGGAGAGATTTTAAACGATTTACAATGCAGATAAGCCTGATCCTCAAAAAATTTAATGAAGAAATAACAATAAAAATGGGAATGACGTATAAATACGTCATGGGGAGATGGCCATAGCGGGTTTTCAAGACGTATTTATATGTCTTGATAATTTTTTTTCCCTTGATGTGTGTGTAAATTGTAAATCAGATTGTAAATCATTCAAGTGTTGTTAAAAACTCCACGTTTGGATGGAGTCAATGGGACTCCTCTTGATTGTTTCAATCAGTACATTTCTTTCTTTTTTTTCTGCAGAAAACGTTTGAATACAGAAGAAATCACATTTTAAATTTATTTTATTTCTGTGTTGGGCGGGGGGGGGATTTTTTTAAGCTTGTTTGATATCAGGAGAAATAAAGCAAAGCCCCTCAAAAGGAAAATGTAACATTGTGGAAAAAAGGTGATTGGTTTCTGTTAGCAAAAAAAAAAAAAAAAAAAAAAAAAAAAACAGAAGAAAAAAAAAAATTAAAAAGCCAACTACGTGAATACAGAAGAAATCACATTTTAAATTTATTTTATTTCTGTGTTGGGCGGGGGGGGGATTTTTTTAAGCTTGTTTGATATCAGGAGAAATAAAGCAAAGCCCCTCAAAAGGAAAATGTAACATTGTGGAAAAAAGGTGATTGGTTTCTGTTAGCAAAAAAAAAAAAAAAAAAAAAGAAAAAATCGATGAAAAACAGAAATCTGAAAGCCACATCAGCCAGCCATAAGAAGAAGCAATTGATTGGCCAGAATAGGAAGCAAGCAGCACCTAACAGTGACTTAATTTGGAAGTAAGGCCTCAAGATTTCCTTCGCAATAATTTCAAAAAGTAAAAAGACAGACTGGCCGCATGGGAATTCATGTAAGACGAGAAAGAGGAGGAAGAGCAATGAATTTGTCTTGTTGTTATTTGGAAACAAGGTGGTTGCGGCGGTGAAGGTCAGCCTCCGGGAAAGGAAAAAAGAAATAAGCGTAAATGACAAAAGAATGCGAAAGGAACTTTGACCTTGTCAGAGCGGCTGCGCTGGCGGCCCGGGGCTCGCATGCTAACCTGCTCGCGAGCGCAAACGCCACACACGAAGCCCCCCCTCAAAAAAACGGGGGGGAAAAAAAAAAGGAAATGAGAAGCTGGAGAGCTGCGAGCGAGCAGCGCGTGGATGTTATAGGCTGCGTTGGGAATCACTTCCTTCTGCCTCCATGAGACAGCAGCGGCTTTGATAGTGACATGGCCGTTTTGGAGTGCTGTTGGAATGTTTTTCGTTTACACTGAAATTTGTTCTGGGCGGAGTCCCTAGGTGTGAGTGTGAGCGTGGATGGCTGTTCGTCTGTGTGTGCCATTAACCTGCCATGCATGTTTTTGGAATGTGGGAGGAAACTGCAGTACCCGGAGAAAACCCACGCAGGCACGGGGAGAACATGCAAACGCCACACAGGAAGGCCGGAGCCCAGAATCGAACCCGAGACATCTGCATGTGAGGCGGCTGTGCTAACCAGTCGATCACCGGGCCGCCCTTCAGATGTTTAATTTTGTAGAAAAAAAACAAAAAAAAGCAGATGGCAGACATGACACAAAGTTCATTTCTAATGGCAACTTTCGGCCTTTCAGAAACCCTCAAGGAAATCAAGGGGAAGAAAATGTGGTCGTCTGTAACAGTGACTTGTTGAGACCAAGCAGAGAGGAAAATTTATGGAATCACTGGAGAAAAAAACAAACACTGCAACAGGAGTACCCGGAGAAAACCCACGCAGGCACGGGTTTGCCACACCACCACTGCACTGATTTTTCTAACAGCTGGCAGTCCCAGAAGAATGGACTCAATGAGTGATCAACAGTACTCGTCATCAATTTGACTCCAACTTGCTTTTGCCAGATCACCTTTGCAGGTTGGAGCCTGGTCATGGCCATTGTAATTTCCAAAGAATTTCAATTAAATTGGCATTCGGATTCTTTGGAGTAATTGAATAATGCAGTTTTTAATTTAACAAGTCCAGATATGCTATTCTCACCATTATTCTTGAACAAGTGGAAGCAAATGCAAAGACTTTTATTTTCTTAAACTTTACAACCTGTGCATTGTGTAAAAAAGCAATAGTGTGCTCAAAATTGATTTATCGGTTCAATATTAATTACGGAAGGCAAACCATCTTACATCAATCCAGGACGTGAGGTGACACTAAAGCCGCAATTAACAGCAGCCCAGGAGTGTTCCAAAACTATTTTTCATTTGACTGATGACTCAGCCTCTATATAAAAAATGTGTTTATAGTGTTCAGGGAGCCGGGAATGATGAATGATTCCGACTGCATTCATTCCTCCTCGACTGCCTGATCACTGCGTTTACTGCAGTGGACATTTTAACCCTTTTCATGCACCCTGGAACCTGATAACATGAGAAGCTGTCCACTGTGGTGACCGCTGTCCCTGAAAGGGTTCAGGAACCACGATATAAAAAGTAGCATGAAAAGTTCAAGACAACTGAACTGCTCTGCTTCAAAAAAAAATTTTTTTTTAAACGGAGCGCGTGACGCACTTGTGCATTTCCTTCAACAAGCTCAGCAGGTTTGTGGTCGGGAGGCTGATCCAAAATAGCTCAGCCTTACATCACACGCCAACCGCATCACGGCCAGACGCTACCACATCATCCCGTCATGAAGTCGTACCGAGGTCGTAAAATCATTGGTCGGTAATGCGTTTTGTTACAGCTGCAGCGGTTCTGAAAGCTCTATATCAATAAGGCTGTGTTGTATTGTATTGTATTCCCTTTAGAGTAGCTCCATCTAGTGGATGCATAGCGCAACCGCAGCCACAGGTGTAGCTTCTATTCTATGCGCCTTATTATGCAGTGCGCCCTCTATATGAAAACAGTTTTTAAATAGGCCTTATACTCCAAAGCACCTTATAGTGCAGAAAATATGGTAATTAAAATAGTCGCCGATTCACGTGACAATGGATGAGTTATCAATGAATCAATTCATTGTTGCACCTCTACTTACCACACGTATGAAGTGTGTGTGATTTTCCTAAAGCGCTAACATGCTGTAGGTAAAATAAAATCAATAATGCTGATTGCATTGCAAGAGTAGCATCAGGGAGTCGGCAAACATTCGCACCGGTGCACAACACGAGCGACCGTCCTCCACGTGCGGCTTATGAAAGCAGAAGCGATGGGTCGTCCCGCGCTCGTCTGCATTGTCCCGCCAAGGCCGAAAGCCCAGCTGTGCTCCCGCGGGCGGCACCAACAGATGCAGCGGCGCCGACCGGAGCTTCACTTTTTCTTCTTCATACACGTACACCCCCCCCCACCAAAGAGGGGAGGAAAAAAAAAACCCCAGCAACAATAACAACAACACAAAAGCTCCTTTTGAGTCATCAAGCGCACACATTTGACTTCACGCTCGACGGGAGACGCCTTTATTGAGGTTATTTATTCCATGAATATTTGCAGCGAGATGTTCCGATTTGGTCGAACGTGTCCCGCGGCCCGACGCGCAACTTTTAGCACCGCTTTAGCTTCATACATAAAAGATGGCGGCACGCATGAGTGAACGCGCTGGCGCTAATGTAGCGCAGCGGGCTAATTGCAAATATTTACTTGTTGATGCGGCGTACGCATCCATATTCATGTCGTCGTTCTTCATTGCCGCCGAAGCCGCCGCCCCGCTGCGGCCGGCGCGTGCTCATCAAGACAAACAAGTCGCACTTTATTCCAAATAAGTCTTTGTTCTATTCCCACCTCGACATCTGCTTTTAAAGCACGACATTATCTACACAACGGTGAAAATCCATGAAGCGGAACTTTGAACGTATCACGACTTACCAAGTATTCCTTGGCGCCTGTTCTCACTTTGTCGTGCTCACGTCTCCAAACAAGAGGCCCGGTGGGCTCGCTTCAAGTTATTTCTTACACACACTTCACAGTTCCTGTAAAATTAGCACATAAAACAAAAGACAGTTAAACATTCAAACGATTCATCCAACAAATGTCCGCGAGCTTAACGCAAACATAAAATGCGTAATAGAAATGAGTATACATGTTTTGCTAATTACAAGCCTTCAAGCAAGTGCTAATTTAACACACATGGCGCAGCACCACAAACAGAGAATTAGGGCTGTCTTTATTTCAACAAATGATAAATCTGTATTTTTTTTTTCAAGGAATCAATGAATTGGATAAAAACAAGATGTCAATATGCTTATTCAAAAACAGCAGCTTATTTCAAATGTATCAGTGTGGAAAATGTTTCATTTGAAAAGCCGAAACAAAAATGAACAAGTTCACGTTCAGGGAGGGTGACACAATTCTGCGAATATTGACAGTTGCGAGGCTGCTGAAAGTCAGACGATTTGGACTACTTTAAGTTAAATAAGGTCAATAATACGATATACAAATAGTTGTGAGTTACTTATAAGCATAATTGATAAATTGTCACACCTCTAGAAACAACACACGTGTACAATTTAAGGTTATTGCCGTGAACAAAAACTAGCGTAATGGCTAAAACTAACTTTTGAAAAACACATTTTTGTTCACGAAATAAAGTCAAAACAAAAATGCTTCGAAACAAGCGAAAACGAACTGTAACAAAATCTGACAGTTATAAAACGAACGAAAACTATCTTTTGCTAACTATATAATTCATAGCTAGCTTGCGTTCTACAAATGGAACATGTAGTTTCACTTTTAAGTGTCGTCATTTCGTTAGTTTTTGTGAACTATGATCACCTTGATTAAGACTACAGTGCCGCATCATGTCTCCGATTGCGCCTCATAATCAAGCATCGTGTCAAATTTTGTCCCATCGTGTCCTCTGCTCGTGTCACCGATAAAAGCCACAGGAAGCGAGCGCTCAGCTCGGCCTTTTGGGATGTCGGATTGCAGCTTTTGAAGTCGGCGGCCAGCCGGCCGGCGAACGATCCTGAGGGAGGTTTGCGTTTCAAGACGCCCATTCGACATCCTTTTCAGCACTCTCCATTTCGACGCGTCCTCACCTCGCCTGGCGTGCGGAAGCCGAGTTGCGCGCACGTTGGCTGTGGAGCGAAACAACGCGCGCGGGGGGATGCGGAGGATGGCGGGGCTTACGGAGTTACATAATTGCGGCTGTCGACTCGACTAAAGCGGACTGGGCCCGCCACTGGCGGCCATATGCTGCCGCTGCTGCGAGGATGAGCGTCACTTCCACTCGTGTGTGCTGAAGGTAAGGAAAGCTGCGTGCGCTGGCCGGCCCTGACGCTGATGGCGGATGACGGACGAGCCGGACGAGTTGGACTCATTAGACGCGGACGCGGCGCCCCGGGGGACCCGGCGCTCGCCGAACACAGGAAAAGCGCTCCCGTCTTGCCGTCGTCACGACAACGCCGCCGTCATGGCAGAGACGAGGACGACGGGGCACTAAACGATGTTACGCTTCGTCCTCTCACATGAGTCATGTCGTACGAGAGCCGTGCCGGTTGACATGCCAGCGCCCACTGTGCAGGGCAAAGGTCAACTCGCCCCACGGGCCAAAGATGGCAGACGCGGCCGCATGGACGTTATCGGAAACACAAAAAGTAGGACATTGTCTAACATAACACTGACAATTGGACTGGGTCAGAAACATATCAGGCTGCGACTAACAATTATTTTAATAAATTGATTAATTTGTCAATTATTTTTGGTGGATTAATCGATAAATTGGATTAGAAAAAATCCTTTACTCAAAAACTGGACATTGTTTCATAAAAAAGACTAATCAATTGTTATTATGACCATTTCAAAGAATTAATGTTTTTACATGCATTTATTTGAAAATACATACTGCAAATGGGCAACTCAGACATCCGCACTAACAAGAGATTCAGGCATTCTTATTTTTTGTTTTCTTCTTATTTCTTCAACCCTTTCATGCACCCTGTAACCTGATTACATGATAAACTGTAATCAGGTATAAGAATAAAAATTAAAAAAAAAAAAACTATTCGTCTCACAATGGAGAAATTCACAATTTACAGCAGCAAAGTTATGAAAGGAAGAAAGTAGAAGAACGAAAAGTATAGGAGCCGCTGTAAAGGCAACCATTCTCGCGGCGCCATCTTGAAGCCATCATAACATAAACAAACACACACACACACACACACACACACACACACACACACACACACACACACACACAGACACACACACACACACACACACTACATACATACATATATACATACATTTTATATATATATATATATCTATATATATGTAGGTACAGGTTTCTCTACATACTCTGATTTTGATCGTGGGTGGGCCTGAAACGTATCACCTGCGATAAACGGGGGTTGAGTGCATATTTAATCACGTTGACTTGTACTCATGACACGGCTTAAAAGCTGAAGAGTGGCCGCCGCATTGGGAGCTCTCTACCTGACTGCTGGCATCATCACCGTTTCTGCTCAACGTGCACTTTATTATTTTGCGCGCGCGCACGCGCATGCACACGCAGCACTTTCTGGCTTTCTCCAACACACACGTATAGACACACCCACTGCTCATTTAGTCGGAATTAATTACATCCATCCCTGGTCCCATCAAGGCCAGAGAGCGCCTTGATGGGACAGCAAAGCATCATGACACAATTTGTCAAAAGCCCCCTGCCTGACACTTTCTATTGGTATCTGAGCATTAACAATTTGTCTAGCAACTGATGACAGTGGGGACTTCTTTTCAAAGGGGTACCCTGTCGCATGAGGCTCGGCCTTCACAACCACATTGAGGAGACATGCAAAGACGCTTTGTAATCCAACACAACACACTTTGGGCGCCTTCCACTAGCTCCATGTCGTAGCAGCCATGTTGGCTCGCTTTCAACCAGCCATAAGCAACGTTGTTGAATTACTTGACACGAGCTTCCAACGGGAATCAAGCTTGAAAGCTTTTGACAAGTCCGAGGCTTTTTCACGACCTAAAATTTGTCAATATGGTGCACATGCTAAATTAAATGTTTCCCTCAACCAAGTGGATGATTTTTTTTGTTTGTTTGTTTTTTGTTGTTTATGTTGTCATTGAGGATGAAAATTTGTCCAACAAATAAAAGCAATTCGATATACAGCTTTTGAATGCGGCATTATCTATCAGCAGCAATATTTAGAATCAATCCAATGGTTTAAAAAAAAAAAAAGTATTTTTCCACAACATTCTACGAGTGGTTAGAGCGCCAACCTCAACGTGCAGAGGTACCGGGTTCGATTCCAGCTCAGGCCTTCCTGTGCGGAGTTTGCAAGTTCTCCCCATGCCTGTGTGGGTTTTCTCCGGGTACTCTGGTTTCCTCCCACAATCCAAAAACATGCATCGCAGGCTGATTGAACACTCAAAATTGTCCCTACGTGTGAGTGTGAGCTCAGATGGTTGTTTGCCTCTGCGTGCCCTGCGATTGGCTGGCAACCAGTTCAGGGTGTCCCCCACCTACAGCCCGAAGCCAGCTGGGCTAGGCTCCAGCACGCTCCACAACCCTTGTGAGGATAAAGCGGCTCAGAAAATGGATGGATGGATGGATCTGCAGAGGTCTGTGTTGTGTTCCAAAAACGCTGTCGAAAATGCTGTCAACACATGCGCCAGATGTACGTGATGTATCAGACTAGACAGATTGCCTCTTTGTCCTTTGCGCATTCCGGCACAGTAGCAGCGCGAAAGCTGGCCCGCTGCTGCAACATTGTCCGAGCAGCCCTCTGCGTCCATATGGCGCGTAGGCTCCTCCTCCAACATGGAGAGAGACGTCAAGATGGAATCTTCCTGAGTTATGAGCCCTGCAGCGAAGGCGGCAAATATGGCATTGGTGAGGAAAGGGGGGGGGGGGGCTTTGACCCTCATACACGCTCCAAATAGCAGCGAGCTTATGGAACAACACGTCTGAGGTGCTCGTGGACAAAGCGGCAGCTCAGGTGCGTGCGCGGTGTGGAGGCGCCACGGCGAGGCTCCCGTCGGATGTGAAACGTTGTGACACGAGGTCACTGAGACCAGTCGGGCGTCAAGACCGGAAAACATCCCAGATCATGAAGATGTCAAGTCTGCTGCGGAGGCGCGTCTGCTCGCCAGATGCAAATACCAACGTACAAGGTGAAAGACACACTCGTGAAAGATGGACGACGTGATAAGAGTGTACAGCGAGACAGGATTCTGGATATCTGGACAATCGCCAAAATGACCCCCGAAAAATGTCTGCTTCAGACCAAAATGTCAGACTTTCGTGTCTTTTTCAGGGATTTTTTTTTTTTTGTGGGTCTAGTAATATCAGACATGTCTCCAAACTTTCATTTTTTTTAATCCAGCCCATAAAACAGGTTTCATGGGCTGGATTTAAAAAATAAAAAAGAATCATTCAGAGAACCAGGATCCCTGGATATGACCTCAAAAATGGCCTCATCAAACCAAAATGGAAGACTTGGGTTCTGGCTTCTTCAGACTTTTTTTGTGGGTTGAAACATATGCACGTCCACCAAATTTCATGTTGCTAAGTAAAACTGGCTTTCGGGTCGGAAGGGATTCGGGTCGAGCTGTATGACTCATGTTTTTTTTTTTTTTTTAAATATCTGGAACAATCAGTGTTCTGAGCAGGCGCTGGCCCTCGATGATGTTGGCATTTTTCTGTCCTCTGATTGGCTAAACATTTCGCTCGTCATCTGCAACGATCCGACAAATACTGACAGAACCCAGGGAAGCAAATTACAAGCAAACTGACGAGACGACAAGGAACACCTGGACAAGACGCAAAAGGCCTTGAGGGAGCTGATTGGTTGACACAAGGGACCCGGATGACGAGAACAGGTGGAACCAAAACCAAACGAGGAAGACACACGCGCATGAGGAGACAAAACCAAGAAACAAAACCAAACCTTAACAAAAACAAAATCATGACAATCCTGTATCCATTTTATTTTATGTGGTGCTAGATATTAATTATTCCGTTTATATCTTGACATTTATTTCTTTTATTCTATTGATTGACTGCATATTATGTACCGGCATGCGTTATGAAGTCAGGGAAATCCATACCGAAGACCCAGCGAGCAAGTGAATAAAAACAAAGAAGCATCAAGCACAAATGTACCTGAAAGTGATGAATTGCCGAGTGTTGTCTGATCCGAGCTGGCTCGCCAACATGCTGCAGAGGCGGAGCTTTTCAAAGGGGAGCCTAATGGCGACGCCGGCGCCATCTGCCGTGTAGTAAAAACATGTTTTTGTTACCTTATTATCGCTTTTGATGGCACTGTTGTGATTTTCACAGAACATAAAAAGACGCGCCAGATTTCATTGGAGAAAACGTCCTGGGACCGACCTGACTTTATCTTCCACTCCAGCGTCTGCTGTCCTCTTGAGTCAAATACCGAGAAGCAAATTTATGCTAACTGTGATTGTTATTCTGATGATTATACTCATTATTCTGGACCAAGTAATATAATTGTCATAATACTGGGATTCAGATAAATTAAATTAAGGGCCCCCAACAAGACATTTCAGGTAAAATCGAGGGCTTGTACTTTGACATGAGGTTTCATCAGAAAGTTTGCAGTCAATTAGACCACAGGTGTCAAACTCAAAGCCCGGGGGCCAAATCCGGCCCGCTACATCGTTCTATGTGGCCTGCCAAAAGCAAATTATGTGCATCAACGTTAACGTTTGTTGCTAAATACCGAAAATGCAAATCGTCTCCACTTTTAAAAACATGTATATATTGCAAGCATTTCTTTGTTTCAAATTCCTCTTTTAACCCTTTCAGGGACAGTGGTTACTCCAGTGGACAGCTTATCATGTTATCAGGTTACAGGGTGCATGAAACGGTTAAAATAAATGTAGCATTATGCAGGAGACTGGTCTGTCTCAGAATTGTTTATGTTATTCATTCCTTTGTTGTGTGTTCACAAACAGGAAGCACCCAAAAAAAAAAATCGCAAGGACCCATGCTCCCAGTTCAGCAGAAAGATGGCCATTTTTGTTTGGAAGCAGCCTTTTTTTGGGTGGAATTCCAGGTCTCACATTTTGTGAGAAAGTTAGAAATAATATCAGTCTTAGACACCAACTCAATAGAATAACGCAAAATTGAGCAAAGGTGTCGATAGTCACAAGGTGACGGTGGACAAAAAGAGTCTCCATTTTGAACAGGAAGTTAGCGATTTAATTTGAAGGAGCCATTTTGGGCGAATTCCAGAGCTGGAAATTTGACAGATTTATTATTATGATGATGATGATGATGATGATGATGATGAATATTTCTCTTCGTCGCGTGGTGGGATGACTCCGAGTGGCGCGAGGGGGGAATGCCGGGGCTCTTGGGCCCCAGACGCGGCTAAATGCCCACCGGCCGGCGGGGAAGGAGGTGGGGTCTCACCGGAAGGTGAGGCGCCCAGCGCTCGCCCCGCCGGAACGGAGGGGAGTGGGAGTAGCCGTCCCACAACCCTCCTTAAACAATAATCAGGTGAGAGCCCTTCCGCGGCCCGCACTGGGTGTGAACCTCGCGAGGCACCAGCGAGAGTCGTACCGGATGTGGGACCCGGGAGAGGGGGGGCAAGTCCCTGACGGGGGCCGATTGCCCAGGAGGAGGAGGAATATTTCTCTTCCCCGAATCTAAATCGTGTCATTTTGTGCCAGAGTCAACCTTAATGAAGATTTGGTGGGACATTAGCGCGCCTTTGATGAGGCGTCAGTTGAGCGCGTCCATCAAAACGTGCGGGCTCGTTAACACCGCTTGAAGGGCGTCGGCGGAGGGGGTCGGGACGTTTCCGTCTGGTTGCTGTCTTTCTGTGGCGGACGGCTCGTTTGGCGCTTGAGCGAAGCGCGCCAATTAGCCCGGCGCTTTGTCGCCGTGGCAACAGCATCATTTGGCCCGGTGACGTCAGGAGCTCGTTTAACGTCCATCTGGTCGCGCCCCCGACAAGAGCGACCATGTTGGAATGAAAGACGGAATGCGGAAAGCGAGTGGATGGACGATGAGGAGGAGGAAGAGGAGGAGATGAAGAGGCGAGCGAGGTCAGCGCATGAGAGTCAATCTTTACCACGAGAGTCATTTTATACCTTGGGGCCGTCTGACGCACACATCTGCTACAAAAGAGACATTTGGCATTTGGCAGGCAAGAGGTGCAGAGTTTTATTCGCGCTGGTTGCACAGTCCACACAACTGTTTGTTGATGAGAATGAGGTTTGTTCTGTCACGTGGAAGAAAATTGACCAAAAAAATTGTTGATCGTGGTTTTCTAAAGTTAAAGCAGATGTTTTTAGATTGTCTCTTTCATGGACAGTAATTATTGTTTAGTGGATGAAATTCCGAGGATTTGGACAATTTTCAATGAGACACGATCTCTAAACGACAAATCTTATGCGATTTATATTTATCAAATAATGTGATAATCGATTACATGTCGAATAATAGGGTTCTGTCAGTCGTCATCTGTACCTGTGGGTAAGCCTTGGCCTTAGCCCAAACAATAGGCCTAATCAAGACCCAATGATAGGGAATTTAGAAACCAATGGGCCTCTAATAAACCAATAGGGGCGTGACTAACCATCCCCACCCAGTCCTCAAACAGGCCACGCTCAGCTTTTTAGCGCAGAGCAACTTCCCGGAGTCTTCACGGAGACTTCAGGGTTGTCTACCGCTGACGAAGCTTCTGTGAGAGAAGCGAAACGTCCTTTTTTGCTTTTTTTGTTTTTTACCCACAGGTACAGATGACGACTGACAGAACCCTTTCTACGATGGAACTTTCCTGTACGACTGAGAGCCTCCACAAGCATGTCGAATAATAATCGCTCCACCTTTAATTCGGGAACTGTTTTCATCCATTACGTCAGTCAGAAAATCGGCAAAAATGCTGATCATTGTGATTTTCAACACAAAAGCAGATGTCTGTCAGGATTTTGGACAGTTCAAAGGTAAACAGGTCGAAATTGTTGCGAAAAAATAGTGATGGATTGATTTGATAATCGGTCAGTCGTCGATGAAATGATGTGCCGCATCTCCAGAGTGGAACATGACTAAAAGTCTGTTGTATGAGTGCGCCAGGATGGTGCAATTGTCATCTCGCAATTACAGCCTGCATGATGTCATTCATGTTACCCGCAAGCTAAAATTTGAATGTAAAAAAAAAAAAAAGCAGTCTTTTTAACCACTGTTAATTCAACCACTGGATAGTCACACACATGCCGAGAAAATGGTTCTTTTTAGTCCTCTCTTTTGCATTCCTTTATTGCAAGCTCTTGTTATTGCTCTCCTCCGGCAAACATTTGTTGCCAAGTGCATGCTGGCTGGCTCCATATCGGGGCAAAGCTCCTGGCAGTTGGTTGTCACGTCGTTGACAAAAGATGTTGCCACTGGTAGAACACTGCGCCATTGCAGACAGTTTTTTTTTTTTTTTTTTTGCGAGATGCAAAACGAACAAATGGCGGAAGGGGCAATGAAAGGAGAATATGAGCAGAGCTATTGGGAGACGGACGGGGCCTGCAGATTCACCGCCGTGCACAACAACACCACCAACAGGAATGACAAACAGAACCATGCAACCATTTTCTAACCCGTTTATCCTCACAAAGGTCGCGACAAAGGTCGCGGGCGTGCTGGAGCCTAACCCAGTTGTCTTTCAGGCAGTAGGCAGGGGGACACCCTGAACCGGTTGCCAGCCAATCGCAGGGCACACAGAGACGAACAACCATTCGCACTCACAATCACACGGGACACCCATGTAGCTTCAGAAAAAAAAAAAAAACCCTCTCTGGAACATTTGAAATGTCTGGAAATTCTGGATGATTTTCCTTCCTCTCGTCGTCACGCCTCCACCTTTGCCGATTGATCAACGTATGATGAAAAGGTACAGAAACACTACATAATCAGTTACATAATATCAAATATGAAATGTTCCATCCCATGTGCTTCCAATGACTTCGAAACACTTGCATTGGTCGTCTCCATTTCCTGTCCTGACTGAATGTTTCGATGTTCCAACCGGGCCACCAAAAATCACTCTCCCGTCGCTGCCTCATGCCTCCGAGCAGTCGGACATTTTGTTTTACTTCCTCATCCCGACGCAGATGATTTCGGAAAAAGGGGCTGACTCATCGCTTTCTTTTTTTTTTTTTTTTTTAAACGGCATTCACATTTTAATGAGTGAAGCTAATAACCAACAAGTGGCGCTAAGTGCTCATAAAAGCTCCAGCTCGTTGCAATTGCAAATGTAGTCGCTCGCTTATATATGACATTTGGAGATGGATAAAATCACACACACACACACACACACACACACACACACACACACACACACACACACACACACACACACACACACACACATATCTACACACTATCAGCATTCTCACTGGCCACGCCTCTCGTCTTGTCAGCGGTCGCCCCAGAGTGAAGACATAACCTTGTACAAGGTGTGAGGTTTTTGATGTTCGACCCCCCCCATGGTGAGGACATGAAGCAGGCCAATATCAAAATGGGCCTTCTGGCTATGGACCAATACACACACACACATACACACACACACACACGCACACACACACACACACACACACACTCACACACACACACACACACACACACACACACACACACACACACACACACACACACACACACACACACACACACGGCACTATAGGTGGCTCTTCATCACATTACAACAAATGGACGCCACAGCTTGAAGTCTTGACAGTTTATGGAGGTGCGTTAGTATACACACAGCATGGAATACTACACACACACACACACACACACACACACACACACACACACACACACACATACACACACACACACACACAAATTATGTGTGCTGTTGTGTCGTCGCTGGTGAATGCGACGCCGCAGGGAAGGCAAAGAAAAAGACAAAGACTGTGTTGGGAATGGTTCACTCTTTCCCGACTCCCTAATGACTCTACAGTAGATCTAGTTCGATTTCTTTTGCGATAGCCACTATACTTTTGACTGAAAGACCCCTAAAAATCACGAGGAGAGAAGTGAAGAAAATTAGCAAGACGAGATTCACGTTAAAATGACAATCAAATCCTATACAGGCAAATGCTAGCGTTCCGCCGGAGTCAAGCGCTAGCTTGCCACTGAGCTCCATCAGTGAAGCGGCATCGACCCTAGCGCCGCGTCCTGTGGGGGGGTTCAAAGGAGATTTCCCTGCCGTTACCACCTCAGAGGACGAATTTGGTGGATTCGGCTGCGCAGGGACTCTTGTGTCCACACATCAAGAAGTCTATGATGCCAATTCAAAATGGTGTCGAATAGCAACTGGCTCATGTATTGTAGCCCAACCGGACTATTCCCCCGGAGACAAAAAAAACATGAAGAAACGTGCTCTGCTATATTGATATTACAGTTTCTCTGTGTATATGAATGTGTGTATGCGTGCGTCAGTGTGCGTACTTGTTGATTCCATTGTCATTTTAATTCAAACGGATTTCTTTCCCAGCAGACGTTTTCTCCCGACGCTCGATGAGGTATATTCCGCTCTTCTTTTTCCTTCTCCTCGACTGCGTGAAGCTGTTGCCCGTGTTTGGCTCGCATCTCACGTTCCCGTGACGGATGTCACCGTGGCGACTGGCATTATGGCGAGGGGGGGGGACAATTAATTCATTAATGAAGAATGAATCGCCTTGACGGCACCGCGGAAATGCCATTTCCCCCGTGCGAAATGTCATTTCCACGACAAATTAGGTTTCGCGGGTGCAGGGGCGCAACGCACGTCGGATTCACGCTGGTGATATTGAATAAACACACGAGTCCGCACACACCGACGGCCATTGGCACGCGGCGTTTCGTGTCGCGTTGTGACTTTTTCCGAGTGTGCACACAACATGAAGCTGGATGTGACAGTTTGTGTTCACTCATGGTGAGAACCCGCCGCTCCCCCAACCCCCACCCCAACCTCCTAAGTGTTTTAGTGATGCACACAGTCAATGAAACACATTAAAACACACATGCGTGCATACATTTCCGCATGGCTGCAAGAAGACTGTAAATAAAGCGTGCGTGCATAAAGGGGACAACACGCGTCAATAAAGTGATTGCCGACATGTCAACAGTGTTTCTATTTTTGACATTCAACCATTCAGGGGAACTCTCCCTGCTGTCTTTTGTGTGTGTGTGTGTGTGTGTGTGTGTGTGTGTGTGTGTGTGTGTGTGTGTGTGTGTGTGTGTGTGTGTGAATGTACAGACAACACCCACTTGTAGTGGTTGTGTAGATTATACGAAGGTCATTCAAGAAATAA
Source organism: Hippocampus comes (assembly GCF_001891065.2). Taxonomy (NCBI): domain Eukaryota; kingdom Metazoa; phylum Chordata; class Actinopteri; order Syngnathiformes; family Syngnathidae; genus Hippocampus; species Hippocampus comes. The sequence goes on along the minus strand of NW_017805281.1, from coordinate 1,381,010 downwards.
AGTGACTTTTTCAGTACAAGGACTTCTAATACAGATCGCTGATAGTGTAGTGCATAGTGTCAAAGTGAAGGCCCGGGGGCCAGATCTGGCCTGCCACATCATTTTATGTGGCCCGCAAAAGCAAATCAAACATGTCGAACTTCCACGATGCTTGCTAAAATCTCAACCAAAATTTTAAAATTCTCATATGTAATAAATAAGAGACATATTGTAAGCATTTTCTTGTTACCAAACCCCTCATTAGAGTAACTTAAACAATAGTTGAATAAACTGTTATTACTGACTTTTTTAGATGGACGGTCCTTCAAGGGAAACGGTAACAAAAATGTGGCCCACGAGAAAAATGAGTTTGACACCCCTGGTGTAGTGGTAAACATGCCAGACTTGTGTGCAGGCAGCATGGGATCGGCTCCCACTCAGTGACGGTGTGAATGGTCGTTTGTCTCTCTATGTGCCCAGCAACTGACTGGCGACCAGTTCAGGGTGTAGTCTGCCTTCCGCCCCCGAAGTCAGCGGGAAGAGGCAGCAGCAATCTTCAGGATGTTGAAAATGGATGGAGGATGGATGGATTCAAATCAATAAATATAACAGTGGTTCTTAACCTGGGTCTCAGGGGTTCGACAGAGCCTTTGCAATGGAGGTTAAGGCCCGCCCAACTCAACATGTCAATTAGTCATGACGGGCCCGCTTGGCCATCACTGGCTGGTTCGTTTTGTGCACAATTAAAAAACTTACACTTTATAATTATACCAATTGTGTTTAAATTGTTTCTCTTTTTAATGAATGTGTTTTTTTTTTTATGTCTTGAATTTGTAAAAAAAAAAAAAAAAAAAATCATACTCTTTCAGGGACAGCGGTTACTCCAGTGGACAGCTTATCCAGTTCCAGGTTATCATTATTGGTGCATGAAAGGGTTAATTAATGGCACTCGTAATCCAACGTACCACTGCGCAGCGAGCGGATTCGGTGTGTATGTACTGTGGCCAACAGTACAGCGTGTAAATGTAATTTATAGTGTGCATGTTCCAATTACCCGCGTTGACCTTGTCTCTGCGGCGTCCTCGTACTCCCTCCCCCTCGCCCTCCATCTTCCCCGCTCACTGACGACCATCTGGCCTCAGTCAGCCATCTTTAATGGCTTCATCACGGGCCGCGGGAAGCTGCTGAACCGAGAGCACTGATTGGTTCAACGGACCAGCGCGCCCGTAACCAATGAAATACCCCCCCCCCCCCACACACACACACACACACACACCCGCAATGACCTCCACCCCTTCACTTTGGGCGGCGCTACAGTTGATATATGAAACCTGCAGTGCTGAACGGGCCCGGTCGGAATTAAACAACACAAACACCTGACCCACCGTCACTGTCGACATATGCGTCAATGGCAAACACAACACAGCACAACGAAACAGAACCACCATGACAGAGCAAAAACTACAGACAACCACTCAACCGAGTTTCTATCCAGAACCACCTACGTGCAACTGTAACTCAAAACCTCCATACGAAAACACAACCACTACTCAGAACCACAGCACACAACCGCTACACACATCCTCTGCACAGAACATTTACAAAGAATCACCAAACGCAACCTCAATGTTCATATTTTATCATCATTTCACACAGCACAACTAAATGGAACGACTACACAGAACAACCACACTACCGATTTATGCCAACATTGGTCTCTCTACGACGGAGCCTGTGATGGGCTGAGCTATCATACAAAGACAAGCCGAAAGGCTGAAGGACGTGTGACATCATCATTTGACAAAAAAAACAACAAAAAAAAAAAACGTCTGAGCTGAACTCAAAATGACCCGAAGGACAAAAGACTGCGCTGACGATGACGATACAGACTGTGAAGTCTTCCTCGCTTACGACGATCACGTCGTTCATTAATCACAGGCTCATTAAGGACACCGCACTTGGGGGCAACGCTCAACGCTCACTCTGCACCGCAAAGTTCAATGGGTGTGTGTGTGTGTGTGTGTGTGTGTGTGTGTGTGTGTGTGTGTGTGTGCGTGCGTGCATGTGTGCGTGCGTGCCAGTGTTTGTGATGCCAAGATGATTGACAGGTGAGGATAGTGACGCCACATAAGAGTGTTCACTTTGTATCATTTGTTGTTTCGGCGTGACGCCAATTCCTGTTTTTCTACATCACTTCCTGTCAGCTTCATCATCAGAAATGACATTATTTGTACTCTCCAACATCACACACAGTCACTACAATCAAGCCATTACGCACTACAAACAACCGCGACACACAACCCCTTGCCCCAAATGCGATAACAAATACACACATCGACACACTAGTAACAAACGCAAGCACTCCGAACAAACCATTTTGCAAAATCTCCGCACACATACCGCCAAACACAAACCATTTCACACAACTACTACACTAAGCCTCTGCGCACACCCCACTACACACAACCTCGACAAAAAACTTGCACACCGGAAATCCCCAAAGCGTCGTTTCTCTGTCACATTCATCTTTGTGGTCGTCGTCTTCCAGGCAGCATGGGTCGTCTCACGAGAGCAGCGCGAGTGGGGAAACAAAGCAGGAAGTGGAGCAACCAGGACAGGAAATAAATCATTTTGCTGGTGCAGCGACATAAGAAGATGCTGATAGAACCCCCTCACACACTCAATCCACAATCCGTCCAAATTTAATCCAAATTCATCCTGATCTCATTGCTCTTCTTTTTTTAGGCGCTATAGTTTTAAACAGGTCCAGGATAAGCACTCAGACTATCGGGCCAAGACAAGAACCAGGACAGGACTATGACCAGGACCAGTTCTAATGCCAGAATTAGGATGATGACGAGGAGTATAACCAGGCACAAGGCTACCACTAGAACCAGGACTACGACAATGTCAAGGTTTAAGACTAGGGGAAGGACCAACACTAAGAGTACAATTAGGACCACGACCAGGACATGGATGATTTCAAGGACTAAGACTAAGAATGCAATACAATACATCCTGATTTATATAGCGCTTTCACAACAGCTGCAGCTGTAACAAAGCGCTTAACAAAACAGTTAGCATAAAGTAAAATAATAAACACAACACATAACATAAAACACAGACAGTCGTGCAATCCGAGCCACTTTTCCCTCACACGCTTTGTTGTTTAAAGCAGTAGACCCAGTAATATGACCAGGACCATGAACAGAATTTGGAACAACAACAAGACCATGACCAGTCCCAAAACAAAACCAAAACAACATTATAAACAGCACTAAAACCAGAACCAGAACTAATGCCAAGACAATAACCAGAACAGGACAAAAACTGACACTCGGGCTATCACCATGACAAAGACACAGACCAGAACAAAGAAAAAGACAATGACTAGGATTATGACTTGCAAAAGGACCAGAACTAAGATGAGAAATAGGACCGGGACACGAGACTATTACCAGGACCAAGACTAAGACTGGAACAAGGACAAAGACCAAGAACAGGACTAAAACTAGTAACAAAACCAGAAACCAGGACCAGGGTAAGTCCTTGGACCAGGAGGAGGACCGGCAATAGAAACTTCCAAACAAGTGCTGTTTTTTAATCACACAGAATACCAAAATATACAAAGCGAGCGGACAAAAATACTCTCAGCCATGTGTTCCCTCTGCGACGAAGAAACAACTGAAATTATTGAAGGCTACTCAGTTTCTTCTTCTTGCTGTTAATCACTCTGCATCTCTTCCGGTAGAGCTCAGTATTGCCCCCTGGATATTGTGGCGCAATGTGCTATTACAACGAAGGTGCAGAAAACACATTTAAAAATCCGTAATATGAGGGGAGTGTCATCCTCAACACCGTATTCCATGTATTATACTTCAGCTCTTGAGAAATGAAACATTGTTTTTAAAGTTCTCGTAATTATTCAGTTAGTGGCTTAACGGTACAGTTTAATATGTTCGCATTAACGTGTGCCTTCAGGCACAATGAAAGTGAAGAATATTTTCTGTCGTCAATTAAACAATGACTTCAATCAACTTTAGGAGCACTTTCAGCAATAAATCTCCAAGTATGTGTGTGTAGTTATTTTATATGCGTGTGTGTGTGCATGTGTGTGTGTGTGTTACAAGAATTAAATTCACACGGCACTCCAGAGACTCATCATCCTTTGATAAAAGTCAATAGGCGTTTTCTCCATTTTAATCTTTCTTCAAATAGTTCATCATACCCAAGTGTGTGCACGTGTGCTTGTGTGAGCGTGTGGGCGTGTGTGTGTTTGTGTGCTTTTGTGTGAGAGTGTGTGCCTATGAAAGAGGAGTACACGCTGAGCCAAATGGGATCTTCCTATGTGCCTCCAGGCAACTGTTGACTGTGCTGGAAAATATTGGACTTGTAAATAGCTGACGTTTCAGTGTGTCTGTGCCACACACACACACACACACGCACACACGTTCACGTTTCTGCATTCACGTGCTGGCAAGCGAACGAGGACTCCCTGTCATACGATGTCAACTTTTCCTTCCTGTTAGCACAAAACATGACCGATAACTGACACGCGTGTGCATTAACAGACGCGCATTTAATATGATTGACACGTGTGTCTCCATCCACGTACGCACATTACGCTTGATTGACAGGTGTGCATCCTAGCTGGAAGTCAAAGAAGTCCTCATTAGGCCGCCGAAAAAACTTGCCAGCCAGCTTCTTTTCACCAGATGCTGCACTTCCTGTTGAGTTTTATTGACTAGTTCCAGTGAACAGTCAACTTCCTGGTTACTCCACTTCCTTGTTCTTGTTGGTATTTGTATAAATAAAGGAACATATGATCTTATAACCAGAGGCGGGCATTTTACAAAATTTTGCCAGTCTGTCATTCGTCATCCATCGGCGGCCTGGGCACTCATCCCTCACTGTCAGTCTGTTATTTTTTTCAAGACGAACCAAACCGTCATCGATAATGAGTCAGTTAGTCATGTCATTATAAGGGCGCTTCCGTCATCACTTCCATTGGTAAATTCAATGTTCTAACAATCCATCAGTCAGTCTGCCATAATACAAATCCTGTGGTGTTATGTGAAGTAATGTAATAATGAATAACGATAGATAAATATATTTTTATAATCTTGCAACACATGTTTTGCCATTCGCAGTCTATGCTTCCTGTTTGCTCTACTTCCTGCCTGGCCACTCAGATATTGAATAACAATGTTCCTGTAATCAGTAAAAAAAATAACTAACTAAAAGAAAAAAGTTTTTGACTGATGTGTTAACTTTTTATGTCTTTTTCCCTCTTAGGGCCAGACTAGGCGGTTAGCGCGTTCATTAGCGTCCTGCCGTTAAAGAGCCACAAGGCATCTTTTTACAACATTAAAATGTGTGAATTATTCAAGGGACCTTTTGCATAATTGCAACAGATTTTTTTTTTCTTGCTGAGACCTGTTTTTCTTGCTAATATGCACTCTACTTGATAAATGATCTTATCAATCCACCAAAGTTCTTGCAGTGGAGTGCAGCAGAGAACAACAAAGTTGATACCGAAGGAACCATCATCAATAAAAACAGACCACAGGGGAATCGGCAAAGACTAACAAAGCAAATCAACTAGTCATTGTCCTTGTCCTTGTATGTTCTAGTCTTATTACTGATTCTGGTCCTGGTGCTTAATATGGCTGAGGCTCTATCTTTAGTCCTAATCTTAGTCTCATTCTAGTTTCAGTCCTGATCTCAGTTTTAGTCCTGGTCTCAAATCTGGACGTAATATGAGTCGTGATCTTTGTCCCACCCGAGTGTCAAGTTCCATTCACATAGCGAACCAACTAGCCAGGATGCTGAGTCAAGTCTGAGGACGACAGCTGGGAAGGCAAGGACGTAAACGTACGAAGAGACAAATGTGACGCTGATAAACGACACGTTAGCTAATTAGCTTGACAGCGTCCTCGTTTGTCCCGATTTGGTCGCCGTGGCCGCTCGAGGGAGTCCCCCCTGCCGCTAAGCTTTGAAATGCAAATGAGGCGGCGGCGTGGAAAAAGCTGACGCCTGCGGGAACCCTGAAAGTGTGTCACATGGATGGGCGATGGGCGGGGCCAACATCCTGTTAGCTGGCGATGTGTCTGGGTGTGCAGGGACCAGATGGTCAACTCTCAACGGGTCTGCGGCATCTTGGCAAGGAGAAGGAGGAGGAGGAGGAGGAAGAGTCATCTGCTTTCAGGGATTCCAAACCATAGGCATCAAATTAAAAATAGACCCCGCTTTAGCATTACTGCGATACGTCAGCGTGTCCACCATATTGGATGTGTCACATTTGCTTATGCAAACTTCACAGAGCGACACTGTAGAAATTGGCCTGATACACTCAAGGCCTCAAGGTTTGCGCAAGTAAACAACTGAAAATGAAAGCTGATCTCCAGAGTGAACGCACCCGAGATTGCAAATGGTTTAAGTTGTTTGCTGCAGAACTAGTGTGGCTTCAACCACCAGTGACACATTTCTTGTGTGTTTTTAACATGACTTGACCAATAGACTCCGATTGTGATCCCCAGGCAGTAAATGACATCTCAACATCTTCACACCATTTCCACTTTGCTACTCTACTATGGTCACTAAATTGATTCAGCGCTGAAGGCGGGTCAATGCATATTTGATGTCTATGTTCAAAAAGTGATGTCTCCCACCGGGCCGACATCAAACAGATCCTATATGGCAGTGCTGGGACAGGCCTGGTGCCAAAATAATGCATCCTACGACGTTGTCATCGGCAACCAACAGAAGAGGAATCCCCTCCGAAGCTCCCCTTTCAGTTCGTGGTACTTCCTGGTACTAAAAGTTCCCAATTCAATTTGTTGAGTGTTGAGCCACTAAAGGTTCCTGGTCCTCTCAAAAGTAGAAGTCTCCAAGCAGTCAACAAATAATAGGTGCTGCAGTCCAAATACACAACTTCCTCAAACATGCAACGACAAGGTTGTCATCATATTCATTCAATACTACAGAACCCATGAAAGAACCTTGTTTTGACCCTGATAAATGACCCTGGAACTAAAGTTTGAAAAAAAGATCAAGTCAAAGAAGAAGTACAGTAGAAGACAAAGAAGATGAAGAAGAAGGTGAAAAAGAAAAAGTTGACTTCTGTTGAGTCCGGCAGTGCATGGCCCATCCCAAGAAGACAGCGACCAGTCAGCAGAATGCAAATGTTGTGGCCAATCAATCTAACCTCTTTGGTATTGATCTGGTCAAAGAAATCAATACTTGATCCCGCTGATGGCAACCCCCCCCTTCCCACCATTTCAACGCATCATTGAAAACACTCCTCCGCCATTAGACTTGTTCTCTTTTGCATACCTCGATGCTAATAATGCTAACTGCTAAACAACTTCATCAACCAATCAAATGGACGCATCGGCATTGTATCGTTGTGAAAATTCCGTGTATGCGATGCCCTTATTTGGGGGAGGGTGAAATGGAGCCGATCGTAGCTAACTTTGGACAGGCAGCGGGCTGAACCCTGGACTGGTAACCTTGTCGATATCAGGGCACATAATGAGAAAAAATAAACAGAGAGACAGAAGATCTTTTGGTAGAAGTGCTTTGACCTGCGATCCAAAATAATACAAAGTAATCCACTTTGCTCTACTGTGATTCTCTCGTCTTTATGACTCAGGTAGCGGTGATCCAAAACAATGCGACGTAATCCCACATGATCCCTCGTAATCCACCATGATCCTCGGCACAGTGGATTGATTGACTCATCACCATATGCGATTCACCCCCGTGAGGACCCAAACTGACGTTAAGGGGGCACGTCGGCACACGGCTCCCCGGGCGGAATTAAAAGATGTAAACGCTTTCAAAGTCAGTGCGTTGGGAGTCAAGACGGTAAATGTGCGTTGCACTCTTACTGGCTTCCTGCTGGAGTGAAACATCAGGGGAACACCAGTGGCGTGCTGATAGTGGAAAGGGGAGGGGAGGGGGGGGGGGGGGGGGGGGGGGGGGGGGGGAGTCGAGGGGGTTGCACCTGAGAGGCTCAGTGATTTATAGCCGAAGCCAAGTCGCCGACTCTAATTAGAAAATCCTGCACAGGCAGCAGCCGCTTTTAAATCTCAGCGCCGTTACACTGCGGCACCATCCAGACGGCCACGTCGACATCGCTACTTCAGCATCGGCGCCATTTTGACGTCAGCGTGCACCGGGCGACGCGATCAAATGTGATTCCGGTGGACGATTTCGAGTTGGCGGCTGACCCTAGCGCACCAACAGACTCACGAAAATGGAAAAATTGCAGGACACCATTTTTTTGTTCTGTGGCCATGCGACTAATTCCAATCAATCCTGTCTCAAATCATGTTGGTCCACTGATACAGCATTAATCCTTTCCAGACTCCCGCTCCCCCCCCCCCCAAAAATTTGCGGGTTTTTTTTTTTAATGAGAAAATTGTGATATCTAAGATTTTTTTCTTACGCCTTCAGGCAGACGTTATTATGTGCCCCATAGGAACATTAACTAGCCCTCAAAGTCCTTCATTCTGCCAAGCTTCTAAATTCAGACCATGCTCATTTGAAGTTTTTTGTTTTTTTTTTAATCCTTATTTTAGAGAAGCAATTGAATTGGATTTAATTACTGATGGGCGGCCCGGTGAGCCAGTGGTTTGCGTGAAGACCTCACAGTGCAGAGGTCGTGGGTTTGATTCCATCTTCCTGTGTGGAGTTTGCATGTTCGCCCCGTGCCTGCGTGGGTTTTCTCCAGGTGCTCCGGTTTCCTCCGACATTCCAAAAACATGCATGGCAGGCTGATTGAACACTCTAAATTTGCATGACGCAAAGTTGGATGATGATTTTGAGAATTTTTCACAAAGTTTGAGAAATCAGTTTAACCGATCGACACAAAATTGGGTGGGCAAAATTGGGTAACCAGGTGACGCTGGGCAGATACAACAGGCCAACTTGTCCAAATTTTGTAAGCAGGAAAAAAACTACATGGCCTCCATCTGCTCGGCCGTGTTGTGGTTGTCGTCCTGTGACCTGCGCACACCTGCTAGCCTCTAATAACCCTCTAATGTGCTTGTCATTTGTGTGCTAATGACAGCAAAGCTACACGCGGAAGCAACAGCAGCCTGCGCTTGGCATTCTTTAGCATTCTGATTAATACTCTCATTAACACACTCCTTTAACAAACTGAATACAATACTGTGGTTGATACTCCAGTTCATACTCGTTTTTTATCACAATCATGAATGCTCTTGTTAATACTTTCATTCGTACTCTCCTGGTAAATATTCATTAACATCCCTATTAATACTCTCGTTGATATTTTTGTTCATTTTATTTCACTAACACTGTCCTTTAACTCACTCAGGCAAACACTCCACTTCATATTCCTGTTAACATCACCCTGGTTAACATCTCGTGAACACGCTCCTTTTACTTCTGCTAAAACTCTTTATGCTACGCCCACCCCCGTTTTTTGTGTTAAATATTTTTATGATAATTTTTGCTCTACTGTAGTTCTGCAGGCTACTAAAACATGGCCGGTGGGCTGCTAATTGCCCATGGACCATAGTTTGGGAATTTCTGTTGGAATGTTGTACATCAGAGGGGCCAGTACAGTGCCTTGAGGCACACCATTTCATCATTTGTCGTTCAAGACGACAAAGAAGCGTTTCTCGACTTTGTGCGCCGATGGACTAGCGCACACGCTAACGGCGTCACACGTTTCCACGGGTGGATTAACGGAGAAAAAGTGCTGGGTCACGGTCGGTCATCGATAGGCATTATCTGCATCTTCTGTCTCTAACACACGTGATCTCTTAAAAATGTTGACCAAGCGGCGGGCCAATTACATTGCTGGAATGCAATAATTCACAATCACAGTCCACGAGAAGTCTAGAAGACGTTCGCGCGGACTTGAGCTAGCCAAACTGTTTGTGTTATTTCCCGCCTGTCCGCAGCTTCATCAGTAAACAGAAGCTTCTTGCTCATTCTCCCGCCTTGGTCTCCTGAGAGCGGGGGGTGAGTACGAGTGAGGGGAGGTGGGTTGGCATGATAGATTGTTCTTCCCCCGCCTCAGTGGCGGGAAATTGCTTTGTTTTGTTAGCGGCCGGTGCCGAGCGAGGTAGAGCGCCATCTCTCTTTCTGTCTTTGCTTATCTGCAAAATATGGAGAAGAAATGACGAGCGCGGCGGGCTCGAACGTGCGCCGCATGCTCACCGGCGCCGCATTAAGATAAATCACGTCACGTACGCATCATAACACGCCCGCGCAGGAAGAAGGCTTTTTTCGCTTGAACAGAATGAAATGCTTCTCCAATGTAAGGAGCGTTTTTGGAGTGTAGGAATTTTCCAAAATAAACAGTAGAGCACGACAAGGAGACGACAAAATCAAAATGGACAAGATGACGGATTTTTGGAACTGACAAACATGCCCTGCAGACAGCGAGTAAATGTGAAATATGGGCCACAATTTTACAACAATTCCTGAAGGACTTTTAGTTTTGTGGATGGAAGTAATGTTGCCATTAGTGTGGCCCTCTCTAAAATATAGAATGATGATGATGACAAAACTAATAAGGAACGAGGCACATTTGAAAAGAAAAATGAGCTTTGCGACGACAACAAAGCGATCGTTTTTTTCATTTGAACTTGTACATTGGTTGCACATCATTAAATTGTGGTCAAGTGACATTTATTTTTCTAATATTCCCTTCTTGGACTCAAAAAATAATGGCAATTTACCACATTTTAGTCACATGAAACTGATGTCCATGTTCAAATTAAGTACAGTGGACCGCCACACACTCAGAGTTGGGAACCCACGGATTGACCTATTGGCTGATATTTCTTTATTTTTATTTGTTTTAAAAAAATAATTTCCTCAGAAGGGTTGCGGGGCGTGCTGGAGCCTATCCCAGCTGTCTTCAGGCAGTAGGCGGGGACACCCTGAACTGGTTGCCAGCCAATCGCAAGGAACACATCGATGAACAACTGTCCACGCTCACAATCACACCTCGGGACTATTTAAAGTGTTTAATCAGCCTGTCATGCATGTTTTTGCAATGTGGGAGAAGACCAGAGGACCCGGAGAAAACCCAGGCAGGCACGGGGAGAACATGCAAACTACACATAGGAAGGCCGGAGCCGGAATCAAACCCTTCACCTTTGCACTGTGAGGCCGGCGTGCTAACCCATTGCCCGCCGTGCCGCCTTTTTTCAGAATCTCAGAAATTCAAAATTAATTTAAATTCAAATGTATTTCTTATGCATTTACATTAAAACAAAAAAGGAGATTAAGGCAAAAACGAAATGAAATGAAAAAAAACCAATACCAACAAAAAAATGTAACATTTACACTTTTTTTAAAGGTGAAATGTAACTGTGATTCGACATTTTGGGTAAATATACTTTCCATGTAACATTTGAAAAGAGAAAAGGAGAAATCATGAAAAAATAGCTACTTCATTTAAATTATTTTTAAATTTGAGACAAACGGAAACTTCATGTGGGAACTTCACATTTAAAATTAAATAGTCAGACTGTAGATGACTTTTGGATTAACCACACTTTATAAAACAAGTTTATTTCTTTACATTCTCTTATTAATAAATGTTTTTCATGATATTTGACATTACCGCGCTGTTTTTCTCCAACTACATGCAACAAAAAACAAACAACAACAACAACAAAAATGGTGGTACTCTTTCTTGAGGAATGGGAGCTGGAACGGATTAATGTCCTTTCCATTGACTTCAACGTGGATAGTAGCACTTGGATACGTGAACGCGATCATGTGACTTTTCCACTGTGCGGCCGCAGGTCACACATGGGTGCCGCTGCCCTGGAGGACTCGTCACTTTTATGACCTTCCGCACTGCTTCGCTGTGTTTGTGCATATGTGTGCATCTGTGCGTGTGTGTGTGTGAGAGTGCGTGTCCTTGGGGCTGATGCGTTTGCCGCCAAAGCAAAGTGACAATGGAGGAGGCGAAGGGTGTGCACGTGATGCGCGTGCACGGCAAGTTGGCGCCTCTTCCCTCCTTCCGCCTCGCTTACGTGACACCCAACATGCTGCCAGGCCACTCTGTCACTGCACATTACAGGTACACACACACACACACACACACACACACACACACACACACACACACACACACACACACACACACACACACACACTCCCACTAAGTACTTATCACCTAAATAAAACTGTAGTGACAGCAGGAAACACATCAGCAGGGCTTC
>NW_017805281.1:1307577-1368757 GCF_001891065.2 Hippocampus comes | reverse complement strand
GTGTGTGTGTGTGTGTGTGTGTGTGCGTGTGTGTGTGTGTGTGTGTGTGTGTGCGCGCATACCTGCATGCATTAGCTCTAAGCCACTTTTTAAGTTTGTCTTGAAACTAAACTTTGTTCTTTGACTTGGACTGGGCGATATGGCCTTAAAATGTTTTTTTTTTTTTTGCCCAACGACATCGTGTTTCCGATTTAAATTGATTTTTTTTTTTTTTGAACCATGACGTTACTCGAGGGTTGCAACTATCCAATATTCATAGAATCAATTAATTTATTGATAGTGACTGTAATATGAATAGACCGATAATATGATTATGGCAGTAATAACTGTGTTGAAGGTAGATTTACATCTCGTACTGATAGTAATAACTGAATGGAGGGTAGATTGATGTCCCGTAGCATCTGTGTTGAAGGTCGATTGTTGTCCAGTGTCATTAGTTGTGGGTAGATTGATGTCCAGTTGCGGTAGTTGTGATTGAAGTGCGAGTAGATTGTTGTTTAGTTCTGTTAGAAGCGACTGTGTGTTGGGTTTATTGTTGTCCAGCCGTGTTTGTCGTGAATGTGATGTGGGAAGATTGTTGTCGAGTAGTATGGGTCGAAGTGTTTCATTTGGTTTTCATTTCTCTTGGTACCAAACAAGCTTCAAAACTTTGTATTAAAACCAAAACTAAATACAACTAAATACAAGGTGCCTGGCATACAATGGATATCGAAAGTCCACACACCCCTGCTCAAAGACGAAGATAAAACTAGAGATGCAACGATAAATGAGTAATTTGTCATCATTTCTGGATAACTTGTTCAAATTGAAGTTGCCCGAATTCTCTGAATTTTAGCCACTCAATAATAAATATTCACCAATTTCTGTCATCCTCCATGCGAGCGGAAGTTAATTGTTTTTAATCTGATAAATTGATGAATAAGTCATTAAAATAATCCTGAGATGCAGCCCTTTTTAAATAATTTCAAAAGTCTTTTCACTATTAGTGTGACATGATCTACATAACCTGTGGAATTAAATTAATATTTTTAATACAATACAATACATGCTGATTTATATCGCGCTTTCACAACAGCTGCTTTTTAAATATTTTTTGGAGAGGTAAAGTAAAAATATAAAAGAGGTTGCACGTGTGAACACCCTTTTATCGCTGGGCATGTGGCTGTGTTCAAAAAGAACCAAAAACATTCAAACTCATGTTAAATGCATTTGCCGTAAAGTGGCTTGAATTAACCCTGAGTAAAGTTCAGCTTTTCTAGTAGGCTTTTTTGACATATTTTTACCATTTTGTGCTAAAGCTTACTGCAATATGGAAATGTTCGCATTTAACTCGACCTTGACATAAATTGTACTTTGGAATAACAGCGAAATGTGGAAAAAGTCAAGCAGTGGAAATACATTCACTTTTTTACACCTCTTCAATAAAATAGAAGAATGAATATTTACACACACACACACACACGCACACGCACACGCACACGCACACGCACACACACACACTTGATTAGAGAACATTCCATCATAGTCTACCGGCGGGGATAATCTTAAAATCAGCACACACAAACACACACACTCACAGACAAACACACATACACATGCACACACACACACACACACGTGACAAAGTGCAGAGAGAGTGGAGGTGAGCTGGATGCTGATCTTTTTTCAATTTCCTGTCAAGACCCGGATCCATCCATCATGTACACACCTGGCTCACCGTGCTGACCCTGCACCCAGGACTGTCCGTCCACCCGCTTGTATCACATGCACACACACAATTACACACACCTGAGTACCACACACTCAGGTCCAGAAAAACGGTTTGTTAAGGCAAGCTCTTAAGTCGGCATGCTAATATAGCACGAATGGCTATTAGCATGACATCACAACATGAACGCCAATCCCAAGTTAGCATGCTAATATGTCCCCACGTGGCTATTAGCAAGACATGGCAGCATATTTTAGAAATGCTCATACAAAATTGAATTTGTGGTTATTTGCACGACATCAAATCATGAATTTCACACAATTTGATCAATAACAGTCAGAAAGACATAACCTACGGAATTAGATTTTGAAAATCCATTCATATTACTGAGGTGATTACTTGAATGATTGGCAGCTTTCTGGCGATCTGAAAATTTTGGATGATTTTTCTCCAATTGCTTGATATGCCGTCTCCGTGAAAAATGCAAAAAAATGCAAGTTTGTGTCTTCAGAGATTCTCTTTTGTTTCTTTTACAAATGAAGCACTAGCCATCTTGAGCATTGTTGCCACTGGAGGGAGCCTCGTGTTGATGATGCAATACACCAAAGGCTGAAATTCCGGGTTTTTGGACAGTTTTAAACTAAACAAGGTCTCGAAATGACTTACCGAGTACCAAAATATTGAAATTTGATCATCGATTAGTTGTCAAGTCACCAAACAATAAGTGCACCTCTAACTCCATGTATTTACTGTTATAATAAAAGTAAGACAAGAGTGTGATGGGATCAATGAGTAGCTGGGATCATTTAGAGTTTCAAGGTTAACACAAGGGGAATTTGCATCTCGCATGGTTTTTACCAGTGGTGGTCTAGCCATTGATCGTGACATGTCCATCAATGCCTTTTGTTGCCAATAACAAAAAAAATGATTACTATTTTTTTTTTAAAGAATTGGGGGAACCAAACCCCATTTTACCGGTGGTGTATTCACTTCTTTAAAAAAAAAAAAAAACAGACAAAAAAATTACACATAATTTAAAAATTTGAAAAAAAAATTTAATTTCTGTCTTGAATGAAATAGTATGAAAGTGACTTCACGGCTGTGAGCATGATACCATACAGCTCAATCCATTTTCAATGGGTTTAGCGCCACCTGGTTTTGGCATACACTTAACAGACTGCTAGAGAGAGAGAGAGAGAGAGAGAGAGAGAGAGAGAGAGAGAGAGAGAGAGAGAGAGAGAGATTGTATCCAATAGCCTTTGACAGCTTAGCCCCACAGCATTAGCATGTGGTAGCCTGAGTGTGCGAGTCTGCTTGAATACAAAAACATTGTTTGTTTATTCCTGAGCGTCAAGGACAAACGTGTTTATGCGCTCTCAAATGCCGCTTAGCCGTCAGCGCCGACGCAGATAGCATCAATGCTGCTAACGATGATAACACAGCTAGCGCGGCTTAAGCTAGGAGCGGATGCCTTTAGCGACGATTCTCGACAGGCAAGTCAACTCTTGTTCATGTCCAGTAAGACTTCGGGAGATTTACCACTTGGTCCTCCAAAAGCTCCACCACACAATCACATATATCTGACACACTAATCTAACTTCAGCACAATCACTACTAACACTACTGGACAGCAACCTACCTCCAACACAGTCTTTGCTACTATAGCTGGACATCAATATACGAACAACATAATCAACACTAACAGACAGTTAAGTTTCAAAATATGAATAGCGGTTTGTATGGTGGCTTGTTAAGTTAGCGAGCGAGGGGCACACATGCTATGTGGGATAACAAAAGTGGGCAAGAAATGCCGCCTTGAGGACCACCGTGTGACTTCAGTTTCTAGTCAAATTGACAATGAAGGAATTCCAATTTGATATCAATTTAATCCAAACGTGGCATCTCAATTTCGCTAAATCTTGTTTTCACTTTTCGTTTGAATTAAGATAGAGATTAAAAAGAAGAATAAATGAGGGAACCAATTAAATTCCCTTTTCAAGGTAGCACTATGATCTTTTAATCTCATCACTTGATGACATCACATGCCAGAAGCCAGTCATTCAGGTGACGTGGTGCTCATGAACAATGGCAAAAGGTCAGGTTTAAGTGCGTCGTCCATATTGATGAGGCCCATGAATGATTGACGCGGGAGCAAGCGGACGCTCTGAGGCACGAAGGACTGTGGGTTCGAGCCACGCCCTCCGCATCCACTCCTCGTCCATAAACAATCATATTTGCATTTATATTCACAAGTCAGCATCGAGTCACAGCAAGCGCATAAGAATTGCACGGCGAAGAAGAGCTGAGCGTGCAGACCACACGTCAACGTCATTGATGTTTGAGCAACTTTATTGTTCTGCAGGCACACCGCGGATCAGTCACGTATTCCTATGATTATATTTTGGGATTATTTAAGACCAGGCTCAAGCGTCTCGGTTGTTAATTTCACTTCTCCAATACTCACCATACATTTCAAGGTTCTATATGATATGTCAAGCACATTAGTGTGTATCGCATTTCTTTATTCATGGTTGAAATCTTGTTGTAAGGAGGGTCTGGGGTACGAGCAAGCAGCATTACAGCAGGAAGTGCTGCAGTAAAAACACACCACACGATTACTAAACGCATCATAGTTCATCAAATACAAATACAATACAATACTATTAATCCTGATTTTTATAGTGCTTTCATAACAGCGACAGCTGTGAAAACAAAGTTAAGAGAAAATACAATTGTACAGATTAATTTTTTTTTTTTTAAATCACACTTGATTAACTAAAAAATACAAATACAATACAATACTATTAATCCTGATTTATATAGTGCTTTCATAACAGCTACAGCTGTGAAAACAAAGTTAAGAAAAAATACAATTGTACAGATTAATTTTTTTTTTTTAAATCACACTTGATTAACTAAAACAAATAAAAAAAAACATGAATGATACAACTCCAAAAAACAAAATAGAAAAATAGATAAACCAGAATAAAACAACAGATGGATTAGGAAATATTAAAACTGAACAGAAAAGAAAATAAATAAAATAATAAACACTGCAGTGCAATCAAATAACCCAAATCAATTCCCCCCAAAAAAGGAGATGAAATTTTACAAAATCCAAAATAAGTATCCAAAGTAAAACAAAAACGCAATAAAATAACTATTGTAATACTTTAAATTCACAACTAAAACTGAAAAACACTAAAGTATGAAAAAATAATGAATGAATTGTATAACAAATACAGTATAATGGGAAAATTTAACACATCAATAATTAAAATAAAAAGATAAAATAAACTGAAAACAATACAAACTAAAATAACCAAAACAAAAATACAAAAAATGCAATAAAAATGTTACCAATTTAAATTAAAAAACAGATTAAAACAAGAAAAAATAATTTAAAAAATATGGGCAAATGAAAAACTGCTAAAATAAAAAATCTTAAAAAGAGATTAAATAAAACAGACTCTAAAAACTCAAAAGTGTAAATAAAAGAAAATGAACATTAAAAGTCCAACATTTATCAAAAATCAGAAATATCATCATAATGATAATTCATACAGTAAAAAATGTCTTTACATTTCAATAGATTCAGAAAACAAAAACAAATGCAATACTATACACACAGTAAAATATGAATGAAGCAACAAATGACCGAACGGATGATGACGTCGTGATTGACTGAACGAATGACTGTTGAACATGAACGAAGGACTTCCTGTTTGCTCCGCCTCCCCTTCCTGCTTGACTGCAGCGGCGTCGACGTGAGGACGTTGCAGATATTGGGGGTGGAATTTCAAGGCGACGTGTGGACGGGATGCATTTGGAATATGGAATCACATACACCGCCGCCCCCTCCCCTTGGCGGCCATCAAGCTTTTATTGCTGATTGCAGTCCCCCGACCCCCCACCCCTCCCACTTCGCCTTCGTGTTTACGACGACCACGTGTCCGCCTTCTTCCCACTCTCCCGCCGTCCATCACCTTTGTCTCAAACCATGACGGGACCTTCGTTCATGTTCAACAGTCATTCGTTCAGTCAATGTGAGAGTCTCCGCAATGCGACGTGTGCACAAACCACAGTGGCACCTTGGCTTTCCTTGTCTTCTGTTTCGACGCTGCTTTCAACTTCAACCTTTTGAACGATGGCGGCCATCTTGAGCCCGGCCAAAAACACATTCGTGTTACTACATGAGTTGTGCGTCTGTATGCGCCCGTATCCATTTCTTTGACATCATCACCAAGGGTTGCATGGCTGGTTATACGTGCCTGTGTTGCTATCATGGGTAAGTCAACAAGGGGATTCAGCCTATTTTAAGGTTTCAAGACATGTGACCAAGGGAGTTGCTCCTGGATGTCCAAATTTTGAACAAAATTTCTTGGCCGCAAGAAAAACTGTTTGGCGAACGCCTTTTTGACCTTGAATGAACCCTGATGAAAAATCAACATTCGTTACATTCGCAAATCCTCATTGCTCAGTGGGACACAGGCTTGGAAACGTGCGTAAGGGGGTGCGGGGGGTTGACATTGCTTTAAGGTTTGGGTATATGTGTTTTCAGCTATTTGGTGTGAGGTCGACAATCAGGGTTACGTCAGCGTGGCTGAAAAACGAGCCCTGTCCGTCCGTTAGTCCGTTCGTACCTTTTAAGTGTACAACGGAACATTTGTCATGTGCCGGCGCTGACCTTAAACTACCAGAAGAAGTGACACTAGTACGCACGTACGCACCCACACGTCGAGTGAGCACAAGCAACAAGTCATTTTGCAGTCAATAAAGGTTACCGCCATTTAAACTGTCACAACCGCTTTAGAAGAATCGAAATAAAGACCGGGCGGAGGCGGCGGCGCGCGGAGATGGCGGCGGCGGCGGAGATGGCGACGGCGCGGTGGTGTTGGGTGCGGCCGCGGCGAGTCGCCGCCTCTTTTAGCCAAGCATCCATCCGGCAAAACATTGCAGCCTAACATCGTGCCATAGTTTCACGGTGTGACATGATATCGTAATGAAATGTCGCACTGTGATATAGTGTGTCATCATATCATGACAGCATGACACCGTATTGTTAACTGTGTGACGTCATATTGTGACTTCCGAGAAGAAAGCGGTGTCAAGTGAAAGAAATACGATAACGAGTCTTTTAAGCAGCACGTTTCGTCAGCTTGAAGCGATGCTGTGACCATGTGAGCTGAATCCATTCGCGTCTCACGTACGCTGAGATTGAAAAGTAGTCACGCGCCGACGAGCGTCCTCTGCGATCAATAACGCGCTCGTCCTTTTCTCCGTCGTCATCCTGCTGCCGGTATTCGGTTCTTCATCATGTGCCGGCATCACGGCCAACGCTCGTTTATTGCTCGGCCGGCTGGCAAATTTATTTTTCCAATTTACTCGTCTGCGCCGCTTCCAAACTTAGATAGTGTGCGTGCGTGCGTGTGTTCGCGGGAGCACAGGGACAGTCCTGCAGCTCAGCAAATGGAAATTGATCGGCGGTGCGTCTTGTTAATTGTTTTCTGATCAGCAAGCGTTATCACTCTCAAGTCTCCGACAACCCTCTTGACCACAGTGAATTGTTCAAGAGTTCTGTTACCGTGGCGTATGCTGTTACACAACCGGGTAGCAATTGAGTTACGACGGTCAACCGCAAACCGGAGAGCAAAGCCGATACCGATTATTCGTCGCTAAGGCGGCCGATAACCAATATTTGGAGCCGATATTCATTTATGGTAAAAGGGAAAATGTTGGCATCAACATTAAAAAAAAAGAAATAAAATTAAATATCCATCCATCCTTCCATCATCTGATCCGCTTATCCTCACGAGTACAAGTACCCTGACGTGGCCAGAGTTGCGCGCGTCCTTTATCGTATTATCTTTGTGTTCATATATCCGTTGCGTCTGAAACCTTTGAAAACGATTCATGCTAACTGTCGTCCTTCAACGTCCTTCAACACGTCAACTCGATTTTCATAAAAATGGTGGCATTAAGCTAGTGGGCGTTCATAAGGCAACGCAGTATGGTTATTTTGAAAACACATGGTGTCATTCTTGTTCTCGTTTACTTTTCGAGTAAATTGTCACTCGTATCTCAAGGCACGAGTGTGATCTGATGGCGGCAAGCTGTGTCAACGTCAACTCGACAACCGAAAGGCACACATGAATACATTTCGGTGGCGCCTCGGAGAGGGAGAAAGGTGGTGTAAAAAGTGCTGGAGTTTCAACACCAGTAAGCAGCAGCAGCAGCATCGAGGCTGGAATGTTTGATGAGGACACGGCGGAGGCATTTCCCGCCCGCAGGAGACAAATAGCGAGCAAATGCAGACGGAGTGAAGCCGGTGGGCGCTCAGGTGTGTCACCATCGCTAAAGTAACCTGATGAGCGGTGTCAGCTCTGCTTCAGTGACGCATCCCTTTTGGGCCACGTGACGGGCTCCCTCGCATCCTGGCTTGCCCCTTGCTAACTTTCGCTTTCCTCGCAAACACATCATTCGCGTCATCTTCTCGTGCGGGGCTGCCCGATCACGATCGACCGAAAAGCCCGCGGACTGGTCCCAAGTCGATCGCGATGGGGTGTATGGGGAAACGGAAACAAAAAGATTTGTGTGTGTGTGTGTGTGTGTGTGTGTGTGCGCGCGCGCGTATTATTAATATTATATATTTGTGTCTTAGTGTACGCTGCACTCTCAGCATACGATCAGTTTCACTTTCACAAAAAAGTATTTAAAAAAATTACATTAAATTAAAAAGCAGGTACCTTCAATCAATCATACGGTGGAGCGTGAATTGCATCACCGGAAGTTGTTAGCGGTCAGCAGTCTGCAATTGCAGCCTGCGATCACAGCTGTTGCGCTATGTTTTTCTTTTGTTTTGGGTTTTTTTTTTTTAAATTCTTATTCAAAGTTTGTTTCACCAGCAATTCACCGATAGCACTGGCAAAAAATTGGAAGCATTTTAAAACAGTACACATGAGCTACGATCGTGACGTTGATGCACTTCAGACTTATAACACGCTGCGAAAGTGCGTGCCACGCTTCCACATGCCACCACAGTCTCTTCTACCATTAATAGACAACAATCTACCAACAAAACAGTCTCTACTACCACTACTGGACAACAATCTACCAACAGTGCCTACTGACAAGCAATCCTGTTACACAATCACCATTTTCTCCTCCCAACTTTTTCTCCTCTCACCACTTTGCTCTTTTTTTCCTCCATCGTCACGCAAACACGCTACATGTGTCAGCCATGTTGTCACGCACTCATCAGCGGAGTCGCGCCGACACGCTCCCCGGGCGATGACCTTTTCAAGCCGTCAATCAAAGTGACAGAGGGCAGATTGTCAAGCCCGGAATGATTTTGACTGACAGACCTTCTTCCAGCCCACGGTTGCCGCAGTGACTGTCTCTCCATTCGTCCGTCCTTCTGCCCGGTCCGTCGGGGTTGTCACTCAAAGATACAGGAAGTGAACGGGAGTGAACGGAGGCCGGAGGAGTAGGACAGTTACCGCGGCAACCGGCGACGGCGAGGTCTGCCAAGTGGCACTTGGAGGAGAAGACGACGGCAAGGTTTGCGCTTTTGCAGCCAAACTACTTCCTATCCGCGGGGCGGAAAGAAGAAGAAAGGAGGACGCGGAGGAGGAGGAAGAGGAAATGCAGTCAGGCTGAGTGATGATGGAGCCGCAGAGCAGATGAACATCTCTGAGGGGGAAGACCGCTCCATCAATCATACGGCGTAAATCTTCAACATCCATCAGCGTCTTCAGCATCCATCTCACTGATGGCCTGCGTCGAGACAGGCCGGTGGGCGGGGGCGCTTGATAGAAAGAGGGAGAGGCAGGGGGGTGAGACAGAGTGATCGAGAGAATCAGAACGGGAGGAAAGCCAGGGTCAGCTGGAGAGAGACAGGTAGGGGGTGTCAAAGGGAAGGAGAAAGAGAGAGGGGATGATGGACAGAGATATGTGGAGATGTGAGGGAGAAAGTTGGGTGGAGAAAGAGGGGGATAGATAGGAAAAGGCAGAGAGTTTGATGCAAAGATGAAAAACGGAAAGAAAGGAAGAAGGAGAAAAGGGAAGTAAAAGATGGGTGTGATAAGAGAGAGACAGAGGAGGTAAAGAGAGTTATGGGGAGCGTTAGGGGGAGGGAGAGAGAGAGAGAGAGAGAGAGAGAGAGAGAGAGAGAGAGAGAGAGAGAGAGAGAGAGAGAGAGAGAGAGAGAGAGAAACAAAAAAAAAAGAAAATGGATGTGGCAAAGAGAGCCAGAAAGCGAAAGAAGGGTGGGAGGGAGGCCTCCATCGGCAGGACCATTGAGCACTTTTTATCGATAGAACTGCAGCAGCCACACGCGCGCGCACGTTCGCAGCAATTAGGCGAGTGGCGGCAGACTGGCCTGAGGCAGTGAGCACTCACGGGAGGAACGCAAGAGGGAATTTTTTTTGGACCGCGCTGCTACCTTGACTTGTGAGGGCCACAACTTCCCAATTTTCACACTCACCAGACAACTATTGCTCTGGTTTTGTTTTTTTGGGTGGGTGGGGGGGGGGGGGGGGATCAATGAAATAAATAAGTTACTGTGATGCCCTCGCTTGTATTGAATGAGACACATAGTCAAGTAAACTGACAAAATGACAACACTTGGCAAGGAGCACGTCCAACTCCGGCATCACTAAGCCACACCCCCGTTAAGAGCACACACCCAACTCACCAATAAATATTTATTTATATCGCTTTCACAATAGCTGCAGCTGTAACAAAGCGCTTGGCAGAATGTAGTCCCATATGTCCAATAATTACACTTAAGGTGTTTACCTCTACACATTCTCGAGTATTTTATTTTTAAACAATAATTATCCAAACAAACATTTTCATTTTTGTGGGTATTTTTCATTGTAAAACACAAACTCAAGTTTGCAGTCTTATCATCATGCCCACACACACACACACACACACACACACACACGCACATGCACACACACGCACACACAAACACACACACAGTCTACTTACACACACACACACACACACACACACATACACACACACACACACACACACACACGCATGCGCGAACAGCAATGCTTGTAATTTTGTCTGTGCTTCAATGTAACAAAGCAAATCAAAATTCTGAAAATTACTGTTACATAAATACCTGAGTCTTACTTCCATCAATACCTGAGTATCAGTTGCATTAGCTACAACCTGAGCCTTCGTTCCTCAAGCACCTGAGTATTAGTTACATCCTGAACACTGGCTTCATAAATATGTGAGCCTCGAATAAATGAATATTCGTATTAGTAGTATAAGTATCATGTTGTGCACAAAGTACACAAATATCTGAAAATTATTCATATTAATAAATATTACTTTAATCCAATTTTCACTTATATGAGTCTTAGTGACATGACTACTTGAGTATTAGTGACATGAATATCTGAATCTTTGTTTACCACTCTGCCCGGTCTAAGTGCAGAGTTTAGCTTTTGTTACCGTGACAACAGAGGGAGTGCTAAGATTATGCAAAATCTAGAAAATAGCAACAAAAATCAAGCGCCCGTGAAGATGTGTATCAGCCGGACAACATATTTGCCGCACTACAACCCATGTGAAATTTAACACGGCAACACAAGAGAGGACATTCCCTTTCCGCCTGCAAGTGGGCTGCCCCCTGTTGGCGTGGAGACCTCGCAAAAGTGCACTTTTGTTGTCTCACACAAGCTGAGTGTTTCCCTTCCCCTTGCCATCATGTGTCTAAATAACATGAATTCATGCGCGTCCTCGAGAACAGGTTATGATACTCATATTTAGAATCATGCCAGTGTGTTGACGCTGATGCGCCCGCACACATCTACAAACATACACGCTCACACATGCTCTGGTACTCACTTATACAAGTGCAATGCACACACTATAAATATTGGATGCACATATCAATGCACAGATACCACAACGTGAATTCTATGTACGAACATGTAGTCACACACACACACACACACACACACACACACACACACACACACACACACACACACACATACACACACACACACACACACACGCATGCGCGAACAGCAATGCTTGTAATTTTGTCTGTGCTTCAATGTAACAAAGCAAATCAAAATTCTGAAAATTACTGTTACATAAATACCTGAGTCTTACTTCCATCAATACCTGAGTATCAGTTGCATTAGCTACAACCTGAGCCTTCGTTCCTCAAGCACCTGAGTATTAGTTACACACACACACACACACACACGCATGCGCGAACAGCAATGCTTGTAATTTTGTCTGTGCTTCAATGTAACAAAGCAAATCAAAATTCTGAAAATTACTGTTACATAAATACCTGAGTCTTACTTCCATCAATACCTGAGTATCAGTTGCATTAGCTACAACCTGAGCCTTCGTTCCTCAAGCACCTGAGTATTAGTTACATCCTGAACACTGGCTTCATAAATATGTGAGCCTCGAATAAATGAATATTCGTATTAGTAGTATAAGTATCATGTTGTGCACAAAGTACACAAATATCTGAAAATTATTCATATTAATAAATATTACTTTAATCCAATTTTCACTTATATGAGTCTTAGTGACATGACTACTTGAGTATTAGTGACATGAATATCTGAATCTTTGTTTACCACTCTGCCCGGTCTAAGTGCAGAGTTTAGCTTTTGTTACCGTGACAACAGAGGGAGTGCTAAGATTATGCAAAATCTAGAAAATAGCAACAAAAATCAAGCGCCCGTGAAGATGTGTATCAGCCGGACAACATATTTGCCGCACTACAACCCATGTGAAATTTAACACGGCAACACAAGAGAGGACATTCCCTTTCCGCCTGCAAGTGGGCTGCCCCCTGTTGGCGTGGAGACCTCGCAAAAGTGCACTTTTGTTGTCTCACACAAGCTGAGTGTTTCCCTTCCCCTTGCCATCATGTGTCTAAATAACATGAATTCATGCGCGTCCTCGAGAACAGGTTATGATACTCATATTTAGAATCATGCCAGTGTGTTGACGCTGATGCGCCCGCACACATCTACAAACATACACGCTCACACATGCTCTGGTACTCACTTATACAAGTGCAATGCACACACTATAAATATTGGATGCACATATCAATGCACAGATACCACAACGTGAATTCTATGTACGAACATGTAGTCACACACACACACACACACACACACACACACACACACACACACACACACACACACACACACACACACACACACACACACGCAAAAGTATCCGTATATGTACGTACCTGCGTGTGTGTGTGTGTGTGTGTGTGTGTGCGCAGGTTGGTATGTTGAGCTGACATGAATATTTCAAGGAGCGCTTTTAAGCCGCTCTGCTTTCACTAGGCAGCCCACAAAGCACAGAATGATGATTTCGATATCGATGATTTGACAATGTGAATAATCGTGATTGAAAACCACGAGGGGATCCACTGGTGAGTGGTGCACGTGCACTTCGGGCTCGCCGGCCTCACTCTGGTCTGACGTGAAGGTCTGGAGCCACGGCTGGCTGAAGGTTAAATGGGGATTGTTTTCCCAAGATGCACTGCTCCAGTGGTGTCAATTACCCAGCTCGGAATGATTCATGATGGCCGCAGTGCAAACGCGGCGTGGAGAAAAAGGACGCACTGACGGGTGGACAGACGGACAGAGAAAGAGGACCAAAGACAGCTGGGACTGTTCCTCTACCGAACACTTATTTTCACTTCCTCATCCTTTCTTCTTCAACATTCTCTTCCTCGTCATAGTCTTCCTCGTCATCAACTTCTCCTCCCCTGCCTCTTCTTTCCTCACCGCCCTACTTACTTTCCTCCATCTTCGTCATTGTACTCTTCCTCTTCGCATCTCCCGTGTGACCCTTTTGTTCCTCAAACCTCTCATACTCTCCTCATCCTCACCCCGTTGTACCCTTCTTCTTCATCACTCCATTCCATCCAATGAGAAGTCATTATCCTTTTCTTCACAAGCTCTACTCTTTATACCTTCTTCAAAACATGCCTCATGTGTGGAGTGCCCCAAGGCTCGATACGAGGCCCGGCCTTGTTTCCCTTAAACCTGTATTTTTTTGTATTACAAACGTGCTATATCAATAAGAATTTCCTAAACCCTCTTACTCTTTGTCATAATACTCTGCCTCATCCCTCTTCCTCACCCTTCTTCCTGCTCACCCTCTCAGTGATGTGGCGCTTCTATTCCTCGCCCTCCTTTTTTTGGACCATGGTCTTCCTCACTTTCCGAACGCCCGAGGAAGACAAGAGTGACATCACGGCGCGTGTGTGTCAGGTCGATGTCATCAGTGAAGTCTTTGACCTTTGAGGCTTCGCCGTGAAGACAAGTGAGCTCACTTCCAGTGTGACGGACGCATGTCCAGTCTACTCGCTCACTCACGCATCATCCGCCAAAAGCCTCGGGAACATACACATACACACACATGAAAACTTTCCATTCCCAGCTCGTCCTGTGAATAATAAAGATGAGCAAATGCTAAGGATGAACTAATGAACGCTTGCGTTCGCCAGACGTGATCGGCAGTTCATAAGGCGAACAGATAATGCTATCCTTCTATGCTACTCATCAAAGAGTGTGAAGCTCTCCCGCCAGCTAGTACAACAACACCTTGAAATATGAGTGACTCGACTTACAAGGCTTTTGAGGTATGACTTGACATAGAAAATTTCGATCATCATCATGCTAATAATAATGCAAGATGCAACAGACAGTCTAATGCTTAACACTGAAAGTTGAGGTTTTAGATACGGCATAACTTTGAACACAAATGGTGGCTACACTTAGCCAGACAAGAAAACAATACTCACAGGCATATATTCTTCATTCTCTACAAAAGGTTACTAATATTGCAGCATTTCACTGCAGGACTAGAAGATGTCACTTTTTCTTCATTGGTATCTGAATGACTGTACAGTATTGTACTGCCCCCCCCGGTGGTCAAGGTGGGCACACTTGACGGAAATCCCGACACAATTATTCATTTTATATTTCATCATGTCATTACTCTATGCTTTTATAGTGTATACAATATTACACCATAATGTTTTTTTTGTTTTTTTTTTTAATGCCGTAACGGATAATTTACATTTCTATTCATTTTGAGAAGGCAAGATGATTTCAATCGGTGTGGATGATTTGAGATGATTGTGGTCACAGAATGGATTGAAGTCATATCTCAAGGCACCACTGGATGCGCACACAAAAAGCAACAAAAATGCACATTTTGTGTTTGGATGGCTTCATAATAGAAGCCTTGTTTTAAAATTGTTGCATCATTTCTACTTAAAACGTTCTGAAGATGACCAAGCATATGAAGGATTTGCAGCCCCCCGGAGCATTTAAAAAGTACTTTAGGTCATCTGAGGCAACAAGTTGCCGACAACAGGCGAGAGAGCACCATCAGCATAAGCTCGGGGAGCTTCAGCATCTCCCACAATGCCTTGCGGTGGCCCGCGCCCGCTGGCGTGCCCGCCAGGACTGCTAATTCCCCGACAGGTGTGTGTGTGTGTGTGTGTGTGTGTGTGTGTGTGTGTGTGTGTCCAACTGTCACTGTATAAAGTACACAATTACACCACAACAACAGTGAAAACCAGAAAGCAACAACACCGTCCCGATATTCAAAAACAAGATAAAAATATATAACATATAACACACGCCCCAAATTATCTTCGTCCTCCTACTTGTCATCATCATCATCATCATCATCATCATCACATGTAATGTAAATAAGAAACGCAAACATTGATGTCGACGGTGCGAACAAAATGGAGGCGAGCATGACGCTGGCGACCCCATGGGCAAAGTTCGCCGACTGACGACGCAACGTGTCACCGCAGTGAAGGTCGTCGCTTCTCAAGCGTGGCGCTAAGACGACCTCGAGCGCAAACAAACCACAAAAAAGAAAAAAAAAGTGGTCATGTTTGGGTGCTGTGCAAATGTCACGCGTCACCTCCAAATGTCGAAGTTCGTGGCCGGCAATCACGCGAGTCGGCTGAAGAACGGCGAACGATTGTTTGTTCGCATCGCGGCTTGCGTGTGATGTTCATGATGTCATCACTGGCACCCCACAGTGCCTCCTATTGAAAAGAATTTGAACAAAGGCCTCAGATGAATGTGAACAGGTCACATGATGTCAAGTGAGTTCAGCCAATTACAAAGAGGAAGAAAGTCAGGAGTGGAAAAGACACGATGATAACAACATAAAGATTGCACAGATAGTCACAAGTGGACACAAATGGTGAATCTGCTAATATGTTAACATTCTCCAGCCAATGTAAAAATTAGAGCTCGGCATTATGAATCATTATCGGCAGGCTAAACAGTGAGCGTGGCGTCATGTCAGATAGCTTCCAATCGGTGATGTGGCACCTTCAGCGCAATGTGGCGAATGTGCACATCAACAAGAAAATTCCATTATGCTTATTGCTTAACGTATCCTTAAACATGTCTGCTATTTAACACCGCAGTTATGTTCCTACACATTTTAAAAAAATTAAGATGCGGAAAATAAATTTCAAACTGATGATGTGGAGGCACTAACACACTTGCATTTATTGAAAGACACTTTTTAAAGCATCGCTTAGCACGGATTGTCACTCTTCACATTGTTAGTTAATGCTAACACATCATGGGAAACACCGTACGCGTGCTAACAATTCATTGACATATGCGGCCGCTGAGGCATCGGATATTTAAACACAAATGGTTGAGCAACACATGTAGACAATATAACATTGCCAACAGGTGAATACAGTATTTGTCCTCTGCAAAGAAAGACGACCATTACTACTGAGTTATGACATGTCTTCTGTCTCATGTAGAACTCTAAGTCTGTACTACCAACAGGCGGCAAAGGCATGCACACCAAAACTGTGGATCGATACAGAATCACAATTAGCATATTTGTTAAAGATTAAACGAAATAATTCTGGCTCTTCAAATAAGTGCTGCTTATTACACACTCACATCAACACAGAAATAAAGCATCCAACAATTTTGAGCTATGACTGCAGATGGTGCTCATGGCTAGTCATGCTAGTGCTAATGACGAATGCATGGGTAGATTTGCCCTAGTCTATCAATATCAATGACTTGATCATATTCAACAAGCTCAGCTAAACTAAGAGGCTAACAACATACAATTGACACACAAAAGAATTCCAATACTCTTCAATCAACCAATCCCAGAGCTCTGCTTCGTTACATACAGTGATGTCATTGCGACTGTGTGCGTTTTTGTTATTTGTCTTTTGTGTCATTTGCATGATCTTGTCATTTGTGCATGTGGTTGTATGTATGTAAATATTGTGATTTTGGTATATGGGTTTCTTATACTCGTTAGTGCAATTTGTGTGCGTTTGTCATTCGTGTATCCAGTATTAGTGATGTCCTTTGAGTGTTGATTTCATTAAATGTGTGTGTGTGTGTGTGTGTGTGTGTGTGTGTGTGTGTGTGTGCGTGGCGTGCGTGCGGGGGTGCGTGCGTGGGTGTGTGTGTGTTTGTGTGTGTGTGTGCGTGATTGGCGTGCATATTTGTGTGTTTGATAGTGTCTATTTTGTGTGTTTGTTTTCAGAATGTGTGTATTTATTTGTGTTTGCGTGTTGCACACATGAGCAGTTCCTTTCTCGGCTGCACATTTATCATACAGAGCACACACACACACACACACACACACACACACACACACACACACACACACACACACACACACACACACACACACACGGTTGTGCAGACGGTTGTGTTGTACCTTTTTGTGTGAGCATGTCCATACTCTATCTCAGAATTCCTAGGCTTCTTCTTCTTGTTTAGGAATTCCGTGTAGCTTCAAAGCTCCGTGACCCGCATGCAGCCAGGTGTTTCTTCCAAATGGGAAAGGTGACATTGACAAGTCAGGACAAAAGAAAAAGGAAAAAAAAAGGTTTTATAAAATCGTGTTGGGGGAGAAAAAAAGGGGGGGGGCGATTTCTTAAGTCACCGTGCCCCCTAGTGGCAATTGGTGGGTCCTGAACTTTTTGATTAATTCGGCATTATGTAAATTAGATTTTATAAAGGAGACAGTGTGCATTTTTACCTCAACAATTTTAAAGAGTTCAACCAAAGATAAATTGAGTTGTTTAATTTAACACTTGACGGGGAGGAGGGCACGTGGGACATTTCAGATACTAGCTAACCAGCTATCCAACGACCAATGCCCAAAATTGGTCGCGTCCAGATGTTGGGGTTTTTTTCTCTCTCTTTTTGGTTTATACAACATGAGGGTTCTTCATTTTATTCCTCTTTTAACGAAGACAGTTCATTGCTTAAACATTCATTCTAACACAATTGGGGGCGGAAGTTACGTCAACAACTGTTTACAACAACTTAACGTGTACTTTCGCCGGTTTTTGGCAGCATAAAATACTTTAAATAGGAACATACCTTATCCGGCGTCGCCATATTTGGTTTGAAGTTCTTCGAATTTGGTGAGCAGCGTTTTGTTTGGGAGCGGCGCCATCTGGTGGACAATTGTTGAACGCTCATTCATGAGTGTGTGCGTGTGTGTGTGTGTGTGTGTGTGTGTGTGTGTCCTTTCTGAAAATATTGTGACTATTAGTGTGTGGTTTGTGTGTATGTGTCATTAGTGTCCTTTGTATAAGATGAATGTGTGTGTCATTAGTGTCATTTGTATGTATATGTGTGTGTGTGTGTGTGTGTGTGTGTGTGTGTGTGTTTGAGTTGTGACTGGGTTTCAATTTTGTGATTTGGTTTTGTCTTAAGTTAGTGTCATTTATTTGTGTGTGTCTGTGTCATGAGTGTGCTTTGTAATTGTATCATGAGTAATGAGTAGAGTATGTGCTATAATTTGTGTACAAATGTTTTGGGTGTTCGAATATTTTAAGTGTGTTTTTCGTCACTTTTGTGTTCATCGTGTGTGTCTGCGTCCTGAAAGACATGAAAAGACCCACAATAATCAACAAGCCAATAGCAACCCAAGCCACAACGAGATAAATAATTCATGTGAGTTTATTTGATTGACACAAAATCGAGTGTTTACCCTGTCAAGATCCGCAAAAATCAATTCGACTTAAAATGAAACCCAAGTCACATAGAAAGGACTACCGCGTGCAAACAAATTTGTCCGACTGCCACAAAATCATAAGACCATATTCACCATTATAAGACACAAAAATAATTAAAAAGCTTCGCTGCGAAACGCACTAGACCAGCTGTGTCAAACATACGGCCCGCGGGCCGGAACCGGCCCCCAAGGAGGTTCGATCCGGCCCGCGGGATCATTTAAAAGTAAAAAAAAAAAAATGCATTAAAGACACAGAATGAATATTTTAAATAAAATGCAATTCGTAGATTATCCGCTAGGGGGCACACTGTTTTGATCACAGTAGAACAGTGTTTTTCAAACTTTTTTGAGCCAAGGCACACTTCTTTCATTGGAAAAATCTCGCGGCACACCACTAGCTGAAAATGTGAAAAAAAAAAACGCTTATTTGAATAATTAATGTGTTATATTGTTACTATAAACGTTTTTAGCATTGAAGAATGACATTATAACAGCTTGAATTGGAATCAAATGAACACGAAGAAAAAAGTATTTTCACATCTTTCATATTTATTGTTTCACCGTCGTCCTGCATTCATGCATCACAAATTTGCTTGTCTCTCGTCTAAACACAAGGCAATTGGCTTGAAAAACACTGCAGTAGAAGACAACATTGTTTTGATTGGGGAAGAAAACAGCAGTCTCAGTCTGTCACGGAGATAGACCCAACGTAGCAAATGATATGAAAGCGCCAATCAATGTTTCTTGAGACCAAAACAAAGGAAAGAGATGATATTTTGGTGATTCATAGCACAGTATGGTATAATGTTAATGGTTCGGCCCACTTGACATCTACCGGGTCCGTATGTGGCCCACAATGTGAAATGAGTTTGACACCCCTGCACTAGACGCTGGATAGTTTGATTTAAAGGTGCCACTGACAAACGATCAAATTCTCCTCAATTTGGTTTGTTAGCAGTGTTTGTTTGGATCTGTTTTGCTCAATTAAATGGTGATGTGCTTTGATGTTTGTCATTATTTTCCCCTTTCAAGTGAACGCCAAACTCTTTTGGCTTTGACATCATGGCGAACACATGCAGATGTTTTTCCACCATGCTTCGACTTCACACGCACAGACAATCTCACTCGCCCTCAAAACACAAAGTCCACCGCATGGCCTACTCAAAAATAAAATGGTATTTACATTGCAACGGTATGTGCGATAACCAACCCGCTATCAGCCTGAGGTCACACGTTATTGTCACTTGCTCACATGGGACAGCTGTACAGATGTTCTGTCCAAGTCCAATGTCACACACGTTTTTAGTGGTTTTTTTTTAGGGGGGGGGGTGATGTTTCCACGACGACACATGCACGCCTTGCTTGTCAATTGCACCTGGGCTTCGGCAACCAATCAGATGTCAGATCCACGCGTGCTCAAGAGGGCCGCGACATGTGTGCTTAACATGTCAGGAAGCCAGAGGTGGCAAAAGTGCGAGCACTTTTACGGAAGGTGAAAAAAAAGGACGCGGCTCAAAGTAGAAGTACTCATTCAACTGCTTCACTGAAGTAAAAGTTGAAAAAATGTTTACAAAATGGATGCAACATCACGTGATTTTGATCGCAAATAAAAACGTCTTTGAAGACATTTCATTAGGTACACCCTCTACTTAAAAAATGTTGTCAGCTCATGTTATTTTTTTTTATATTACATCTTCCATTTTTTCATTTTTTAAAACATATTGATTCTTCTAATTCTTTTTTTCTAATTAAAAAAATAATGAATTAAAATACATCTGGCGTGGAGGGCGTTCTCTCCAGTGGCCCACCTGTCATGAGTTTCAACCGATGGACTGCTTCATAAGGCAAGGGTATCAAACACATTTTTTTCGTTGGCCATATTTTAGTTACCGTTTCCCTTGGAGGGCCGTTATGACTGAAACCATATCAAGAAGTCAAGTAACACGGTTTATTCAACTTTTGTTTCAGGTCAAGGTCAAGGTCATCTTTATTGTCAAATATGCTTTTTTTATAACATGCAGCACAGATGAAAAAAATCATTTGTCCATGTCTGCGTTTGTGGGATCATCCCCAAACCGGATTATTCCGGATCCTAACATCCTGTTGGCAAACCAAACAGCAATGGCAACAAGGGGGGGGAAAAAAGACTATGACTACGGTGTTATACAAGCAAATAAACGAAACCAAATGAGCAACTGTGAGCAATTAGATGCAGTATTTGCCCATGAGATTTTATATTTTTTATTTATTTTAATTTTTTTTAAGGACCTACTTTGACACCCTCACACACTCTATGCTCTACAAAAGTCATGGGACATTTTCAGGACATGAAGGAGATTTGGATAAAAGGTTTGGAGTGAAATATAAAAGTATTGAGATGCGTATAGGATGTGAAAAGAAAATATGCACAAAAGTATTGGGACACCTAAAGGATGGTGGGGGGGGGGCTAATTGGATGAAAGTATTGGAACAGCTACAGGAAGTAAAAAAAAAGAAGGGAAATGTGGACAAAAGTATTGGGACACATATATGAAGTCAAAAGTGAAGTAAATGTGGAAAAAAAGTCCAGTATTGGGATACATGCACGAAATGAAAATGGACAAACATATTGGTGCCAAGACAAGAAATGAATAGTAGAGACAATGTGAATTTTGGATAACAGAACGGTGGGACACAATCAACAAGTGAAGTAAATGTGTACAAAAGTATTGGGAAAGAAAATCAGCAAATTGTTGAATTTGGACAAAACATTTGGGACATAGGAAGTGAAATGTGAAGTTAAATGATAAAAAATATACTTATAAACATGAGGAAGTGAAAAGGTGAAGAAAATGGACAAAAGTAAGACACACACACGAAAGGAAAATTTGTTTTGTTTTTTTTTTCTTCATGTCATGTTGTTTTATATCCTCCTTCACGACGTGTCAGTATTTACTTTCCCGTACAGTATATGTACTATTTTTGCTGTTGTGATCTTTTGATGAACCCCGAGTTTTAAATAAACCACTGACTTGAATTACAGTACCAAATGTATTTGTGTGTGTGTGCGTGTGTGTGTGCGTGTGTGTGTGCGTGTGTGTGTGTGTGTGTGTGTGTGTGTGTGTGTGTGTGTATGTGTGTGTGTGTCTATAAATAGCAACATAGCATATCACAGTGCAGTGATTTATGTTAATAAGTTGGGGTGAGCAAGCTGCGAGATATGAGAGCCACGTTATGGCTGTCATCCGGGTAAAATGTCTACTGTTTGAAATTAGACCCCCACAAACAAATAAGTCATCTGAGGACTCCTGTAAGTGTTGTGAAACTCTCATATACATTAGCTAAATAGGTTGGTCAAAATATTTACACATCATGTTCACATTGTTTGGCGTAGAGTCAAAAAAGTTGATTATCAGTCTCGTGAAAGGAGGTCCAAACTTTTTCCTCTCAGTTCCACATAC
Organism: Hippocampus comes; assembly: GCF_001891065.2. Classification (NCBI taxonomy): domain Eukaryota; kingdom Metazoa; phylum Chordata; class Actinopteri; order Syngnathiformes; family Syngnathidae; genus Hippocampus; species Hippocampus comes. The sequence continues at coordinate 1,346,524 of NW_017805281.1, read as the reverse complement.
AGAAAAATCAAAGGATACGTGGGCCATTTTAACATTTTTACGACTTTGATTCGGTACACATGCCAAAATTTGTCAATTAAAGCAATTAAATATGGTTTACAACTGAAAGTTATTTTGAAAAACTGCCATTGTAAAATGGAATAAGACAAACATTTAAAGATTTTTCAAGCTATTGGGGTGGTCGGGTCCTGTTTCAGATTAGAATAGAGACACCTCTGCAGCGAACAGCACCTGAATCCCATTTTTACGTTCAAAACCAAAACAAGAGCAATCTGAAGTAAGCTAGCCATTTTTAAAGCAGTTACTCAGAGATCATTAATGCGGCAAGTTCACATGACACACCGTGACAGAGCAGAAAGTGGAAGAAACAATTTTTGCTTTTAAAAAATGAATTATCCTTGATGAAGAGAAGCATTATAGAATTTGAGTTGTAAATAGTTACAGTGAATCTTTGTCGAGCTCGGACGCAGACCCAAAATCTGCTTTCACAATTCGTGTTTACGTTAACAAGCGAGTATCCAATGAACTTGAATCAGTTACTTATTGTACCTTTTACCCAAAACAGCTTCATAGTCTGACAAATGAAAAATCCAGTTGGATCAAAATGGTTGCCGGTAAGAGGAGTGCTCTTAAGTAACACTTTATACACCACATGGCGCCCAAAGCGCTTTACAAAGCCTCATTCATTCACTTATATGAAGGCGTATCCTATGTATTGAACCAGATTGTACACTGGTGCGTTGAACAATATATTTATTTTATTTTCCTTTTCAGTTTAAAATAACTTACTTCCATCTCCAGGATCCCTTGTCGTACCCTGGCCATTGGTAGAATCCAGGATTTATTGTTTTTTTTTAGCCTCAGTCTCATAAATTAATCTGCATTGTCGAGGACCAGCTAGACACACTAGCTAGCTAGCTAACTAAATGACAGGACAGCAATGAAGTAACAAAGAAGTTGACACCCTGCCTAGTATATTCAACTATAGTTTAAGTTACTGTAATGAGGAGTTTGGTAACAATAAAACTCACAATATCTCTCTTATATATTACATTTGAGAATTTGAAATTTTGGTACAAATTTTAGCAAGCATCATAGAAGTCAGCATGTTTGATTTGCTTTTGAAGGCCACATCAAGTGATGTGGCGGGCCAGATCTGGCCCCCGGGCCTTGAGTTTGACACCTCAGGTCAGATGTCAGCAACCTTTTTGTAATGAAGAGCTACTTCTTTGCTATGGATTCATGTGAAGGGAGACAAGTTTGATACACAATTCTTAAATTTGCTTTCATGACCTTTAAATGCGATTATCAATCATTGAAGAGAATGAATTTTTGTGAAAATACTGATCATGTTAAACTTAGTTTCTATTAGCCTTCTTCAAACCAAACTGGACTACTTCCTGTTCATTTTCAGGTGTGGGTTCTTCAGACTTTTTCGTGTGTCTTGATACAGATGTCCATCGAATTTTGTGTTTATCTGTAAAACAGGAGGCGGGGGGGATTTTTTTTTCGAACTTTCTAGGGGCTGAGTGAGTTTTGGGGGTGGAGTTCAGAACCACTAAACGGCAAACATTCTCATAAGGAAACTCAAGTTTGCCAAATTGGGAACTTATTCATAATTCCTTTTGACTAATAAGTGATGGAGTACTTTAAGCTGCGTTGTTTTTCTGGAACTTTCCATCCAAGCGTGACGTTTGTGTGCTATCAAGCGCTTATCTCGGGAGGTGGGGGCATGGGAGCTTGAGCAGTTAACCCAAGTGACCCGAAACATTAACGTCAGAAGTGGCAAAAGTACACACACACGCAACAAAAATGTACAAGCACAGATACTTGCGGAAATCTAGACGCTGCAGGTAGAAGTAATGATTCAACTCTCATAAGTTAAAGTTAGAATGTAGAGACTGTGAAATACAGTTATGGTATATCCCAAAGTAAAATCAAATGAAAAACTGAAAAAAAAAATAAAATTCAACATGATAGCCATTTTAATATTTGGCACAACGCAGAAAAAGAAACATCTCAGCAGATAAAATGGATCAACACTTTTCACAATTAAACCCTAATTAAGACACATTTGACATATTTACTGCTCCTTCTATATTTCTTTTACAAAATAAAAAAAAAAAAAAATTCAAGACCCAATATTCCTGAATATTCATTGGCCCCTCATTCGCTCCCCCATTAAAAAAATTAAAAAAACAATAAAAAAATCAGCATTTCTGCATTCTTGGGTTATATCTGAGGTTGTGTCCGCTTGTGACCTGAAGGTTGGTAGCTCAATGTCGTGTTTGTGCTGATCAAGGACATAATATTTAACACGCCTGGAGGTCACATCACGAGAAGCCCCGCCCACGCGCAGCCAAACTGAAAAGTGAGTCAAAATACACACTTTTGAGAAATAGACCCGTTGGAAAGGACGGAGCGTACTAGGGGGCGCTAACGCGCACGACTATTGATTCAAACTGTGGAAATGAACTTTGAACTGTCATACAGCAAAACATCATATTTGATTATTGGACGTTTCACCACAATCACGATTGTTTGGACCAAGAAAATACATTGAGCTACCTTCTCATTCAATAGTTTTGACACGTTTTGACTTGCTGATTACTGGTAAATATTTATCATCAACTTTAAATTTGAATTAAGGATTATCCTTGACTCAAAACGGAAGAAATGCCAACACAAACACACATTGCCAAACATTTGTTGTTAATTTGACTTTGCCTTGCTTGTGCAACGATCTCTCTCTCTCTCTGTTTTGTTTCGCTTTTGTTTGTTCACACAGGCCAATGGGGTCAGACTGAAGAAAAACAAACAAAAAAATTCAAGTCTGCTAAATAAGAACAATTTACTGATTTACTCATATACAATTTAATGCAAAAAACGGTCTCTATGAATAATTTTGGGGGAAAATGAATTGAACAATATGTACATTACGCTTGCAGTCAGATCAAGACATGTTCCTAATTTTTCAAACACTTTATGCTCAACAAGAGTGTTGAAACATTAGGAACACCACTCAATGTGATGGATTCCACTAGAACAGGCACATATTATGAAGATATTGTTCAATTAATACCTGCTAATAAAAACTTTCTTCCTGTAATTTTTTAAAATATATTTTCATATAGTTTATATTGTGTGTGTGTGCGCGTGTGTGTGTGTGTGTGTGTGCGTGTGTGTGTGTGTGTGTGTGTGTGTGTGTGTGTGTGTGTGTGTGTGTGTGTGTGTGCTGGCTTGCCTCCCTCATGGCTCATTTGCGTCTCACGCGTCGATTGGCTGGCAACTTGGCCCAGCTGGCGCTCGATTGGCTAGGAGGAGACTGGCCGGCGTTCTCATTGGCCGCCAGCCAGGCTGAGAGGCGGAGCGCTTTGCAATCAAAGCGTCGTGGTGCGTCTCGGCAGACTCAAAACACAAACACACCCACGCGACGACGAACTTGTGTGTGACTTCGTCTGAGCGTGTGCGTTCGGATGAAATTTCAAGAGTGAAAAGATAAAAATGGCTTCCAAGAGTTTCCGGATGGACGATTTCCTCGCCGGATGGGTCGGAGGTCAGTGGACGACACTTCCTTGTATGTGCGTGCGTGTGTGCTCGTGCGTGTTTAGCTCAAAATATTACGCACGTTAATATGATGCAGACTCCTGTATATTCGTGAATAGTGTGTGCGCGTGCGCGCGTGAGTGTGTGTGCGCGTGTGTGTGCGCGCGTGTGTACGTTTGTGTCACGCGTGTATCATTTGTTTGCATATTTCTGTCAATTTTGTCTCCATTAGTTTGATACACTTGCAAGTGTGTGTGTGAGATTGCTCTTTAGCACTATGAAAAGGTCAAAATATTGGGGACACCTTGAAGTAATGTGCGTGTGTGGATATTATTACTTGTTTATTTTATTTACTAGTTGGTATTTGTCACAATGTGCATTATATAAAAGTTTCAAAGTGGCTAAATAAGGCGGTAGAACAACACAAATGAATGTCCATATGTGGCCTGTAGGGGCGCTCTTGCCGTGTTGTTATATCTCCCCTGAGGTCAATCGGGGCGTGCCAAAATCAAGTAAATGTCAAAGTTGAACTTATCTCATTGGCTCCTCGAAACTGTTTAATAAAGATGGATGGGTGGAAACGTGATAAAAAAATAAAGAATGTAGAGGTTATGGAGCCAGTTTTTGGGGTTCAAGAAAAGTCGGAAAAGTCTTACATTGAGCTACATTTTACCTCTGTTTCTGATTGTGTATATATGTGTGTGTGTGTTTGCAGGGGCGTCCAGTGTGGTGGTGGGACACCCTCTGGACACTGTCAAGGTAAAAAAATAATAATTGCAAAAAAATTGAATAAAATCCTTCACCTGTGCTGACTGTGCGGCTTTGGATTTGGCAGACGCGACTGCAGGCGGGAAACGGCTATAAGAACATGATGGACTGCATCATTACCATCTACAGGAAGGAGACGGTATGACACCTTTGTCCGAAACCAGAACCATGAAGCAAGTTGTCACGTATGAAGAGTTCAAATGAAAAATCTTCCATTTTGGTGCAAGAAGTAAAATGAGTTCAGCTCATTATTTTTAATTTGTGTTGTAAATTATACAGAAATTGAAAGGGCCAGCTGCCATTTAAAGTCTTCATATGTGCCAATCAAATTATGTTGAATACAGAGATGTTGGGTACAAGAATCAAAATCCCCCAAATTTTTTTTCATGTTTATATACTTTATTTGACTAAATAATTTCTTCATTGATTACAATGTCAAATTTAAGAATGTGTTTGAAAATTTATTTGTTCTTCAATGTATCTGTATATGTTATGTTGCGGTCAGGGCCGGGGCTTCTTCAAAGGCATGTCGTTCCCATTGGCCACCATCGCGGCGTACAACTCGCTGGTGTTCGGCTTCTTCAGCAATGCGCAGCGTGCCATCTGCAAGCGTCGCTACGGCGACGAGCGCCACCCCGCCAGCCTGAACGACGTGGCGGCGGCCAGCATGCTGACCGGCTTGGTCTCGGTGGCCCTGGGCGCCCCCATCGACCTGGTCAAGATCCGCCTGCAGATGCAGACGCACACGGCCGTGCTAGCGGGTAGGTTGCCCATGCGCGCACAAGCGCAAATTTACTGCGGCGACAGTCGTCTGCAGCCTTGTTGCCAGGGATACTGTACATGCAGACCCGATCCCATCACTGGTAAGATAATTCGAATAGGCCCGTGGGCTGCTCATTTGGTCCTGTGGCGAGGATAAAAAAACGTACGACTGAGTAATCGGCCGAATGCCTGCGCGTACAGTGGTACCTCTACTTCCAAAATTAATTGGTTCTCGAAGAAATTTCTTAACTAGAAAGTTTTGTAAGTCGAGACGCGTTTTCCATGTAAATGCCCTAATCCGTTCCAAGACCCCCCAAAATTCAGACATAAATGTTTTCTAAAGCATAAAAATGCATCAAAATATGTGACAAATACATGTTACAAATTAGATTATTGCACAATAAATGATAGTTGTGCATAATGTAAAAAAAAAAAAGAATCAAAGAATAGAGTACAGAATGAAAATGGTCATTTAACTACGTCCTCATCGGTTTTTTTTGCCGTCTTCAGTTCATGTTCTCTCTCAGAAGTGGTTTTTGCCTAGCGTTTTGTAAAGAACGGCTTTTAACAATCCTTTGAATATGTCCAAGATAAACATCAGCAGAGTGAGCGATCGCCCAACTGGTTGCCGACACTTTTTCTGGGGATTCACATTTACGTAAAACTATCGGAACACCTCATGGCCCAAGGGGCGAATGACGAGGACGCTGCATAGACACACATCTATCTATCTACATACATAGACACAAACGGTAGAGGTCCCTCTTAGCCAATGGGATGCCAGGATGATGCTCGGTAGTAGCCAATGGCAGAGCATCTCTAAGTATGTTGCGTTCAGGAAACTCTGAGCTGCAAGTAGGGGGCCATACTGTATTTTTACCTTTCGTATCTTGAAATTTCTTTCGGAACTAGAAGCAATATTTTCCAGTTGAGGCATTTCGTAACTTGATAATTTCGTATGAAGAGACGTTCGTAAGTAGAGGTACCACTGTATCTTGAGGCGCCGCTGTTCGCCATACGTATTTATATCTCAAGTGGCGAGAATAGTCATCAGCAATCCAACGTTACATCTTATGTGGAGTTTTGGTTGCAGCAGGCAGCCAGACGAAAGATTTGGCTAATTCAAACAAGATTTCCTCATCCCAAAGATTTTTGTGCTGTGGAAAAGACATGTGGCAGCAATAAAAACAGGCAAATTTGCCATCAGTGCGGTAAGCGCCGTGCACGGTGTGAAGCGCGTGCGTGGTTGATTTTTTTTTTTTTTCTTCGGGGAAGGGGGTGGATATTTTGGTAGGGGAATGCCGGATGGCTGAGAGCCCACCCGCCCTGATTGCATGTCAAGGATCAGTATTAAGTTTTGCAAGATGAGGTTCTGACCTCTACGTGCACGTGTTACTGCCTGCTGTTAATGTTACACACGCGCGTGCGCGCACACACACACACACACACACACACACACACACACACACACACACACACACACACACACACACACACACACACACGCAAACACACACGTGAGCTTATCTGTGAAGTTTTTACTTGAAATGAACTTTTCATATCATCGTGGAGATGTTAATTAGTAAACACCTTTTCCAGGAACCGCGTCAAACATTGATGATCTGGTTTTGCTTTATGGCATGGATGATGTGAAAAATATCATTTTAGGCACGTGGAATATTTCTTGAATTTTTCTGCATTGCTTCCAGAAATTGTTCAATCAATTGTCCATGCAATTCTGCAGATGTTGATTTCTTTCTTTTTTTTCCCACAACATTGATCCCAGAATGAGTGTTTTTATTTTGTTTTTTTTTTTTTGTTTTTTTGTTTTGTTTTTGGTGGTTGACAAGTCGTGAGAGAAGATGTTCTGTTTTGTGTTCTGTGATCAGAGAGTTTCCAGTTGGCGGGCGGCGTTTCTCACAACATGGCCGCAGCGGCGCCGGCGGGCGTGCGCTCGCTGCACGTGTCCAACGGCGGCGGCGGCGGTGGCTGCGTGTACCGTGGGCCGCTTCACTGCATCGGCAGTGTCGTGCGACGCGAGGGCATCCAGGGTCTGTACCGCGGGGGCGGGGCCATGCTCCTCAGGGACATCCCCGGCTACGCCCTCTACTTTGTGCCCTACGCCGTCTTCTGTGATCTCCTCAAACCAGACGGCGCCACGGTACCGCACCCCTGTGCCATATGGCTGGCTGGCGGACTCGCAGGTCAGAAACGTTATTTAGATACTACCAAGACACTGAAAATGAGTCACAGTTTTGAGTTTGTGCCAGCTAGAAACAAAACTATGAAGATTTGTTGAACACTCTGTGCTGTCGGCTGAGTGTTTTCGAGCTTCGGCAACTGTCTAAAAGAAAAAAAAAAGTGAATCGAAGTGCAGTGTGCAATCCTAAGACAAAGTCCCATCAGATTGCATGACTGCAGAATCATTATATTTCAACCAAATATACATTATAAATGTTGAGTTTTGCCATGACAATACTAATAGTTAAATATGTCTATTCAAAAAGACAGTCTTTAGTTTAGATTTTATGAAGTGAAGTCTAGAAAGGCTTTCTTTAAAAAAAAAAAAAAACAATAACAATCGCTATGCGCTGAATGTAACAATAAAAATAACTTCTAACTTTCCAAATCAAGTAATCAGGAAAGACTTCAAATTATGATCTCAAGCACGTTTGCTCAAGCATACTTGGTCTGTTTGCTTCTTAGTTTTTTTTTCACCAGCGTTCATCATCTGGAATCCATTTTGCCAGATCGAACTTGTTTTGTTCAGAAACATGGCCTATTTTCACGCACGTTTGGACTTTGCACGACTGACATTCGCCCTGAAATGCACTTTTTTTTATTTATTTATTTTTATCAACATCAGGTGAGATCAGCCAGGTGAACAACCTCATTTTTTTCTTTCTTTCCTTTGCAGGTGCTGTCTCCTGGGTGACGGCCACGCCCGCCGACGTGGTCAAGAGTCGCCTCCAGGCGGACGCTCACCTGCACAGGAAATACAAGGGCATTCTTCACTGCATCCTGCACAGCTACAAGACGGAAGGAGCACAGGTGAGTACGTTGGCGCCCTCTGCTGGACGCCGCCGTAAGCGCCCTCAATGCCATGTGAATGTTTGCATGACAATTCCAATTCCGAAGTTCGCCATTGACCGCCGTGTTTATGTGTCGTGGTGCGTGTACAGGTGTTCTTCCGCGGCACGTCAGTGAACGCCATCCGAGGCTTCCCCATGAGCGCCACCATGTTCTTGGGCTATGAGCTCTCGCTGCAGTTCTTCCAGAGCTTTTAGGTGGCACAGCTGTTGCCGTGACGACCCTTCTCGTCGTTGGTTTCTTCGATGTGAGGTTTAGCGGAAATCCCTGTCGAAGGTGCAATTGGCAGATTAGTTGCACACAAGTTTTTTTTTTTTTTGTTTTTTTTTTAATGTCTCAGAACGACAAGTGCTATTTTTTTTACATTTACCTAGACAGAATAGGACAACTTTGATTTGGACATTAGCTATTTTTTAAAAATAATGTCTTCAGAATGATGTAGTATAGTGTAAATAGTTTGTTTCTTATATTAAGAAAATGTATTACATTCATCCGAGATACGTTACTGGCACAATTGTATAGCCCCAACATACCAAACGATATACTGTGTATATGAAACAAAGCAGTTACACTCAATAAGGTACATTCCAACATAAAGCACGCATATTTGTTTTATATGATAAATGTTTTTGTTGCTGTGTCATGCTGTGTTCACGTGCAAACTGCCATTCCAGTGTCTTTGTTCTAAAATAAAACTTTTTAAAAAAATAAATATATAACGTGCGTGTTTTTCTTCCCAAATTAAGCGTTTTTGCGGAAATCTGCTCAGTCAGGAAAAAGTGTGACCATCTGTCCATTTGTTTATCCGCAATGCTATCTGCCGTCCGTGCGCTAGATGGAAGCATCGCGCAATATTGAAAAAGTCTGGACACCTCATTAGGTACAGCAGCTGATGAGGTTGAATCGAAATAATTTCCTGTTGAAAGCGAAGAATACACGCATTTTTTGTGACATGATTGTGTGAAGTGAAATATTTACATCCGCTCACTTAATATTTGAATTTATTCGACAGTATTTGTGACATGCATTTTGAAAGTAGTTTAATTTGATGACATAATTGGTTAAGTATAATTGAAATACACATAAATAAAAATGGAAAAAAATAAAGCATAAAAAAATATAATCATGAAAATAAACTTGCTTGATTGTTCCCGCAAAAGTGGTTATTTGAAATATGTTTAGTGATTTTAAAACAACTGGTAAAATAAAACGGAAAATAATTAAACATTTACAATAATTTGATTTGAACAATATTAATTACAAATAGAATGACAAAAAAACAACATGGAAGTTCTTGGTAATTAAAATAAGCTGCTCCAATTGCAGCATTAATTTAGCCGGGATTTTTTTCAAAAGATTGGATCATTGAAATTTATTCATTTTAAATTTTTTTTCTTTTTTTTAATTCACTCATCTCAGGTAATGATTGATGCATTGTTAATACAACAGTTTCATAAAATAAACCATTATGTATGTACATTGAACAGCTGTTTGTTCCTGAAATAATTGGTCATTATAAAGTAGAAAATGAGTGATTCAAGTATTTGAAACTAACATTTCACTATTTCACGTTTTACATAGTTTTTTTTTTTTTCTACTTGACATGTCTCTTTTAAAAATCAAAAATTGGCTTGTAGCTTCTTTGGATGTCAAATTTTGGAAGATGTCAAACCAAGATGAATATTGTAAAATATCACAAATAAGACACAGGACTCCCTTCCTTAAATAAACAATTTTAATGTTGTTGTTTATTATTAATGAGACATCCAAAAAGGACAGACAGTTGCAAAGACGCAGCACGTATGTTGACACAGCGAGTGCCCGCACAGACGACATGACATGCAAAGCACACATTTTTCAGATTTTTTTTTTTTCAAACTTGATTGATGACATTCTGCTGCACCTGAAATGATTTTTACCCTGAATGAAAGAAAGAAAAGTCCCATAATGCATCGGGAAACAGCCGCCATGGCACAACACTGTCATCTGCTAACATCTTAATTGAAAGGTGTACACTGAAACTGTAACAATTTTTTCTTTCATTTATTTTGTGAATGCAAACACTTTGTTTTTCTTCTTTCTACCCACAATCTTGCTGCTGTAGACTGTAAATTTCCCCAGTGTGGGACAAATAAAGGATATCTTAATCTTTATCTATCATTTGGCATGGCGGAAAATGGAAAAGAAACAACGACCCACTGACGGTTTTGATTCTAACGTGTTGATCACGTAAAAGTCTGTGAGGCAAGTTAAAACCTTGATATTTATATATTAAAAAAAAGGCAGTTCAGAGCAAGAATGGCAGTTGATTGCGATAACTCTGCGGTTGAGCTAACCGCCGACGCGTGTGAACTTGAGCTAACTCACGCTAACAAGAGCTATAGCGTGTAAACACGAAGTAAAGAGCGTTAACACGAGCCGATGCCAGTTAACGCCACCTTAATAATCTCTTTGAGCTTCGCTCATGCAAATTACATTTTCTCACAGATTTCAAAACAGTGGACGCCACAAGATATGAGCGAGCCATCTCACGAGTTTACCAAGACACGAGCTGTCCTTCGGCTCACGGCCATATTCTTTATCCTCCAAACAGAAAGATGAGTTGGGAAGGAGTTGTGATGACTCAATGACCCCAGCGGTTCAGAAAATGGATGGATGCATGCATGGATGGATGGATGGATATCTTTTACTGCCCCTAGGTGGTCAATGCATGCACAGCATTGAGATGTGCACTAAATTGAATGAGAAATCTTCAAAAACGGCAGACGATGAGGCAACACGGTCAGCATTAAAGTGAGACGCGTCGAAATGGCGACGATGACGATGACGGCGGGCTCATGCGTTTCTCTCGTGGGTCCATCCTTCTCAATCCCCCATAAAGCCGAAGAACAAGCGTACGCAAAACACAGAATAGCCCTTTAAAAGCCAACAGGATGACAATTGAGCAAACGTGAACAGAAAACACTGAAAAAGGAATAAATGCGACACTTACACATTGAAATGAATTTCATCGAGTGAGTTCATATCAGAAGTTCAAGCACAACTGATTTCCCAAATTCATTTCAGTCCAGTGCTAACATCACAGTTGATGTTTTCGCATTAATGTAGATATCAGACATCTGGAAAAAAAGCCCGGAATAAGTCCGCCTTTCATGAGGTAACGTGAACTCTCCGGTGAGGGTTCACCTTAGATCATATAATCAAGAGTTCGCTTTGACGTGCCACCAGAAACTGTCACTCCCATCAAGTGTGATGGGTCCAACACAATTTAAAAAGTCAAATCTGGACGTGTTTCTACATCTTGTTTATCAGCAGGCCAAAACGTTCGTATGCATTTACCACAAAATTGTTAGGCGTTAAAAACAAGAGAAACTCAAAAATGCAGCGTGGAGCCTCCAGGATAATACTTCTCAAGATGTGTCGCATAGCTTTAAACATTTAAGCATTATCACCGCAAAATTCTAAATCCATCTTTTTGTTTGGATTTCCAAATATTACTTCTCGATGATCTGTGAACGGATGTCTCAACGCATTAACACAACATGTAGCCATAAGAAGCTAACGCACGTAGCCAAATGCGCTAAAAGCTAGCTCTTAGCCTTTTTAGCCTGTGCGCTTCCACCCACATGTTGAGAAAGTAGCAGAGTGGCAACAGCGCCTCACTGCTACCACTTCCTGTATGTGATGTCATCAAACGTCCATGGGATAAACCACCAGGGTATTTGATACCCTCCAGGAACACAAACAATTGGTTTGGTTCCAAGGTTAACTGAAACCACAAAGACCCAAACAATTAATCAATTCATCAATGCGGTCTTCGGTTTGCATGCATCAACATGAGGAAAGCGTTCAGTATTAAAACACACAATGGCAACCACACACTTAAACACGTGCAAAGATGGTTTCTTCCGACACGCGTGTTGTGTGAACGTACACACGACGTACGCACACAAAGAAAAAAAACACATTCAAGAAATTATTGCAAAAAGTCTAAAGTGTATGGCTTTGTGGTCTAGTCCCGAATCTTCTTCTTCTACTGTGTCACCGATAACTAAAAAAACGGCAATAAAGTGTTTTCGTGTTCTTGCCGCAGTGCCGATGACTGCTGACAGAAAACCGCATGCTCCTTAGCCTGTTAGCTTCATAGCTTTTTTAGCATTCCAGATTCTTAGCTCTTTAGCTTCTTCGCCTTTCGTCACATGCGAACACTGTTAGCTTGTCCAAAGGACTCGTACCATTGACATTGACCATTGACCATTCTTCAGCGCTAATGCACCACCGATGCAATACTGGCGCACCACGAATGTACCACCAAAGCACCACTAATGCATGACGGATGCATCACTAATATCGCTGGCACAGTGATAAAGCGCTGCTGATGTACCCATAACACACCACTAGCACACTGCTGACACACAGCTTGATGTCGTAGTGGTCTTTTCATTTTTTTTTTTCGAGGGGGGGGGGGTGTCAGACGTCTGAAACAATCGTATTCTTTGGTCTCCATGGTGATCAATTTTGAAATTTAACCTCAACCTCCAACCCCGCACCCTCTCCCCAATACTTCTCTTTGCCCTAAGTTTGTACTGATTGTCTAAGGGGAGCTGGAAATACGTGTCCAATATTTTCCGGTAAAAAGAAGCGGCCCCTTTTATACAGGTTGCGCAAAACTTTGGCATTCATACAGAATACAGCAAAGGTGTACGCTTTCACACATAGTCCTGCCATCAAATCGTTACAGGAGCCCAGGAAATTTCCAGGTGGTCAATAAAAAGGACAGGAATAAATTGGCTTTGGTCGATTGCATTAAAGGGACTTTCCTCAAAATTGGCGAAACAGAGACAAAGGAGCAGAAGAGCCTCCATCCAGTTGTGTCTCTCACAGAGAATCCGACAAACAGAAGATGATACCAAACATATCAGCTCCAATTTGCCATCATTCCCTTTCACGCAGCTGCTGTCCCGCCATTGTTACCAATCTGGTACGACCTCTGAAGTTGATAAATTCACATGCTGACTTTATCAACTATCCCATGTTGGTACCTTTCATACAGCATAGCCAACTGGGATCGAGCCGGGAATAAGTTGGCTTTGAAGGGCAGTGTGAAAGGGGCTAGACCTTCCCCAAAACCGGTGCACCAGAGATGTAACAGTCGATCAACATCCACCTGTGCTTTTCACAAAGAACCCGTTGAATGGAGGACATGGTCAGATTCCCTTTCACGCAGTCAACATCCTGTCGTTGTTACACCTCTGATACAACCTGGGAGGCCGGTAATATCAGTGGACGACTTAACTCCCCCATGCCACCCCCATCCAGTGTTGGTACGACAACATAAGAAAAAGAAACAGCGGAATAAATTATTTGAAGGGCAGAGTGAAAGGGGATTGAGTTCCTGCAAAATGAGTGCATCCGAGACGTTACAGAAAAGCCTTGTCCACTTGTACCTTTCACACACTGCTGTCAGGTATCTGATACTACCACGGAAGCTGGCAAATTTGCAGTTAGTTTTCATTGCCGCCTTTATTGGCCATACTTTTCAGACAGGCAAGCCGGGAATAAGATGCCTTAATTAGCAGTGTGAAGGGGCCAAAATTGGTGCATCAGAGACACACAAAGTAAAAGTAGAGTTGGTATTGAATCATCCGAATCGCATTTAATGCCCCATCTGCTGACAGAACTCTGCTGTCAGGTGAAGTGACCTAAATTCTATGGCGCAGGTTCCCCTTACTTCATTATACCATAACACCACAGAAATTCAGCTTTTGTGGTCCACGTGAAAGGGGTTTTGACACCTGATCCAATACATGTTTAAGTTGGCAGTGTTACTACATCTTCCTGGCCAATCAGGCGATCCTAAACGTTGGCATGCTTTTCCCACGTCCACTTGCAATCAAGGCACGTGTCCGGAAAAATATACTTTCAACTTTGGATTTGGTGGTGTCTGCCTGGCGACAGGTGACGACCGACCAGTCAAAAGGCCTGATAGCAACAAATGAAAATTTTAAAATGCTGTAGGGAGTAAAACAAACACAAAACAAACATTTTTAGAAAAGGCAGTGTGAAGCCTCCAACTGCTTGGCAAAATCGTCTCTTCCTGAATTTGAATCATCATTCCCCCTAATTCCCTTCCCCTCCCCCGTCTTTTTGTCCCGGTCTACTTCTTGAACATGTCCTGCAGCGGACCAGGCAGATACTTGAGGACAGTATCCAGGATACTCTCATCGTCGTCGTCGTCGTCATCCCCGCAGCCCCTGGGGATGGCCTTCTTGGGGCGCGTCAGGGAGCCCTCGCAGGCCTGCTCCATTGCTGCCTTCTCCTCAGCCTCCTTCTCCTCCTTCTTCTTCAGGCCGTACTAAATTCAAAAAAGACCTCCTTAGCTCACAGACTATATAGCTCCTTCAAAAGTCCACAAAAAAATCCCTTTTGATGTCAAGAAGAAATGCAACCACGCACGCCTTAGTGTTAGCAGTAGCATTCCCATTGGAAATACAGACATGTAACCCGAGCATTGATGTTAGCATTAGCATTGGCAACAGCGAGGAAACTTAGCACTATCCCTAGTGAACATGTCCGTGAGGCTAACTGAGGAGGTTCTAGTACCTTATACAGGTACCTAATGCTCTGCTGGACATTAATATTAGTATTAGCATTAGCACATGCTCGGGAAGTTACCACTGAGCTTGCTTGGGAGGTTAACAGAGAAGTTTGTGCTATCCTGCCACGAATGCTGCGCTGGACTTTAGCATTAGCACATGCTAAGGAAGTTACCATTGGCCTCCGTGAGCTTGCCTGGGACCCTTAAGAGAGGAGTTTGTGTTACCTTGTCCCGAATGTTCTGCCGGACTTTAGCATTAGCGCATGCTAAGGAAGTTACCACTGCTCTCCGTGAGCTTGCCTGGGAGGCTAAGAGAGGAGTTTGTGTTACCTTGTCCCGAATGCTCTGCCGGACCTTCTCTCTCTCGGCCTCCATGCGGGCGTGTTTGGCTTTCCGTTCCTCCTCCTGCTGCCTCAGAGCCTCCTGACGCTCTTCCTCTTTCTTGGCTGCGTCGGGGTCCTTCTCCTCCTCGCCGCCCAGCATCTTGCCCATGTCCTTGGTGGCCCCTGAATACAGCACCAAGACAGAAGAAAAGAGAAGATGGTGAAAGGTGACAGAAAAAAGCTGATGTAAGTCCACACATTTGGCGGTGCCTGAACGTATCAAGAAGCATCGATGGCGCCTTGTTATTACCTCGGTGGGGTCGATCGTAAATACAGGACCACCTGAGTGTATAAATTATGGATCTAGCAGCAGAGAATCAAAATTGCATCACACTATCGATCTTCATCTTGGCTCACACACACACACACACACACACACACACACACACACACACACACACACACACACACACACACAAATGCGTCTAACATCTCGAATTTTCGAGAAAATGACTTCATCGGCTGCATTGCTCAGCAAGTTGACATGGATCATACCCAACGTGCACAATATATTATTTGATATACTAAACATGATTATTGTGTTATTCTTCATTTAGAACATATAAATGGTACTTTTTATACGGTATACATTGTACGATGTACTGCTGCCTATGTAGAACATACATGGTATGTTTGGTATACAATAGTACAATACTTTTGGTTTTTAAATCAAACGTATATTCCTATATACCACAGTAAATCATGAACTATTTGAACCACTTTATCCTCACGAGAGTCGCTGGTTGTGTATAAATAATGGAACAGTGCTGATTATGTCATGTGCAAAGTACAATTATTATTTTCTTGACTTATTTACCTAAGTAATATGGTCCTCTTGGTCAGCGGTAAAAGCTAGCTAAACGGCTAGCTTCGACGACTGAGAGGAAAGCTAACATTTGTCGGGATTTGTCATCCAGATATGCTGCAAATAAAATGGAATAATGTTGCCAACAAGGTAAATGTCGAATGCACTGTTTACGTTATGCGTTATTTAATTTACGCATGTGATGGCTGTGTCGTAGAAGCACTCAGCATCATCTTCGACATCATCATCATCATCGTCAGGCTTTTTCCCCGCCTGTGGCGGCGTGCGGCCGCAACAAAAGCGAGTGCGACAAATTAACACTCAGCTGGCGAGAAATAGGGGTGGGGGGGAGTTCAGCGCTCAGCATGGGGGCGGGGCTAAGGTCAGCCTGTCCGCTGCGGGTGTTGTGACAGCTAACAAAACAAACATCACATCACAAGTGGATTGTATGAGGGGAGTCTTGGTGTTAAACTTCACACCCCCTTGTTTTCTCACCATTTCTTACGTTAAATCTCTGATCCTACCTCAGTCATCAAATAAGTTTGCATGTCGCCTTTGGGTCTCTGCTTTGTATCCTGTACCTGATACACAGAACATCACCCCCGCCCCCCCCAAAAAAAATATATATATATAGCTATTATGGGCAGCGTGAAAGGGGCTACAGCTTCTGCAAAATTGTCGCATCCGAGATGACTCGGAAAGTCGGCCATTTAACTGCCTGTGCCTTTGCACACAGAAACGAATTACACTTGTGATACTCCCTCAGTCTTGACGTTCCTCCATTCCGTATACCTTGCACACAGGATTGCAACACGGGTAAAAGCTGGCTTGGATTGACAGTGTGACAGGGCCTATAGTTCCTCCCAAATTGCTGAATCAGCAATGTAAAATAAGATTCAGTCTATGTAACTACATCCGAATGTAGGCAAGGTGTTGGTCAACATCCATCGGTGTGAAAGGGGCTCAACTTTAGACACTCAACAGAAGATCCAGAATATAACCACCGGCCTAGCTGTTCGATACTACCTTTGAAGACGGGGGATTTCCTGGGGCAACATCATCCCTCAGTCCATCAGCGCATGCGTGTGTGTGTGTGATGTAGAGTAACAGACATGTATTTGACCTTGGTCTTCATCATCATCATCATCATCATAATTGAATGAGGGGCGGGGGGTGGCGTGTAAAGGGGATGAAAGAAATGGGACCATCACCGTCCCTGCACTCATCTTGAACCTTTACTCTCTCCTCGCCTCTTCTTCACTCATCCTTCCTCCTCCTCCTCCTCCTCCTCCTCCTCTCGGTCGTTATCATTAGCACAAAGGAGGCTCATTGAAGTGCTCCTCGTTACTCCATTGACGGCGTGGCGCTAAGAAGCTCTCCTCTACCTGATGAGTGCTCGGATGGATTAAAAAAAAAAAAGATGACTCGGCACAATAATTTCATATTATCTGTCAGATCATCGCTGGATCTCGCCGTCCGATCAGGCGTCTGCTTTATGTGATGGCAGGAAGCAACCGGCCAGGCAGGCAAGCAGCCTCGGGGTGGAAAGGGGGGTGTACAGGGGGGCATGATGAGATAATGAAAAGCAAACAGGAAATGAGCAGGAATGATTGCCCATGCCGACAACTGATCCCGCAGCTTGCACTATGCTTTAAATCATGCTGGCTGATCATATGTAGACTACATTTAGCTCATAGTATACGGCCTACATTAGGATATTGTTCCAAGGCCGCGTTCATGACATGCTGGTGATTGATTTTCAGCCCGCTGGTCGTAGCACAGGAAATCAAGGACAGACACTTCCTGTCTGTTCCACTAGATGGCCGTGATAAAATCCGCATCGCCCGTTTGTTTGATATCCTGCTGGAGGGGAATGAGGAACCATCACTGCCACGACTGCGAACCCTTGCATATTCGACAATATGAGTCACAGTTCGGCTTTGGTGATGAACCCGTTCGAGAAATATAAATATAAAGCAAATATGAATCACTCTTTCCCATAGGAAATGATGTCAGCCCAATGAATCCGTTCCAGACACCCAAAACCTTATCAAAAAATACGTTACAGTCTGCAGATTTATTTCCGCCTATGACACAGCCTATTTTTCCAGATTTTGCCCCTTCCTGATTGTCCTATCAGATGAGTGCATCGCAAATCCACCAAAACTGTTCATGTGTGGGGAAAACGGCAGACTCTCAAGTCATTTGACCCCGTGAACTGCAACATGAACGGAAGGCAGCCAATCAAGAAGCGCTCTGACTGACCCGCAAGGAAGCGGTGGCCAAATAAACAACAAAATATATCCTAACCCAAATAAAAAAGATACCAAAGCTGCCTTTTTTGATGACATTGGAATTTTTAGACGCTACCGCCTCTATCCATTTCAAAACACCTGGGTTTGATCATACGTGATTTTTGTCTTGAAGGAGATCAGTGCTGGAAGAGAATGCTTGTGTGTGGTACTGTGTGTTTTGACTATCAAAATTATTAGAGTGCACCACACACAGTATGAGCAAAACTGTGAAATGCCAGATTTTTTTCTTCATCTTTATGTGATGATAAACAACCTTTTAAGATTGGGGTAAAAATGTGTGAGGTACTGAGACATTTGAGAAAGAGTTTGGGAAGACAACGTAACACAGTTGTTTGCTTTTGTCAAGTGTTAAAAGCTTTTTGTCTGGTCGGTGGCGCCGCCCGATAATGCATTCTGCCAATTTAAATGAATGGTGTGTCAAGTGTGAGCAATTTCTGACTGTAATAAATTAGTGATTCAACATGATTTTGTGGAGGTGTCGTGTTGACGTTGGTACACAACTTTACATGGTTGCAACAATAGAAGGTATCGTGCCTACTTGTGTGTGTGTGTGTGTGTGTGTGTGTGTGTGTGTGTGTGTGTGTGTGTGTGTGTGTGTGTGTACAGACAGGGGGTAGAGAGAGAGAGAGAGAGAGACAGAGAGAGAGAGTCTTCTATAAACAGCTACTGGGCTGGTTTCTAATTAAAACATCAGTTAAAAAACAAAACAAAAAAAAGTCAATATTTCCCATCCAATAACATTCATTTGCCTCCCCTAATCACATTAGCCCATTCGGCTGTGCGTGCGTCGCCCTTTGTTGACATTTTGTTGCGTCCTTTAACAAGGTGAGCATGTCGATAATTCATTTTCATTAATGTTGCCATTGCGCTAATGCTCATGCTAGCCAAACAGGAACCTTTCGACAGGCCCACCAAAATGAAAGGGAATGAAACCGTCTTGCCTAAGATTACGTGAGAAGACGATACACTGTTCTTTCTTCAAGAAAAAAAACGTAATTAGCAGTAGAACAATGGTTGGTTTTACAAAGAAAAAACAAAAACTCACCAGTTTCTGGCCAGAAGCGGTGCTTTTCAAATAAACATTCAAACTCAGTGCTAACATGTAGATTTTTAGCATGCTAAGCTAACATGACATGTTAATTACTCACCGCCCAAAGCTTGTTTCATTACAAAATCCATCTTGCGTTTTTGGGTGTGTCGAACTTCTTGGATGTCAAAGACAAGCTAGCATGTAGCCTCCGCTGCGACGTCTCGCGCTAAAATCTGGATATCTCCGGATGCACCTGCCGCAAGAAAGAAAGAAAGAACTAAACTTGTGGTCACGGGATCAAACCAAGCACATAAAAGTGAATATAGCAGCGTGCGGTCTGTAACAGCGATGATGTCAGGAAAGAATATCCGACAAACATGCTTATATTGAATAACAAGTGAGTGTTGGGTTTGCACGATATCATTGGAATTTATTTTATTTTATTTTTTTCCATCAACCAAAATGCTATTCCTTATTGGGCCAATCCTTTCAAACGTTATTACTCAGTGCGAATCTGGCACGAGATGCGACATCTCCGAGCAGCAAGCGGAGCACAGGGCACCGCTCCCAACCTCCTCCTTCCATCCTACCATCCTCCCTTCTTCTTTTCTTTCTCCTCCCTCGTTTTTCTTCTGTTTTAATTTGATCGTCCCGAAGGCTGGCAGCTCCGTGACGCAGGATAATCTCATCAAAGCAAGCGGGCTTGGCTACTCGCTGCTTTCTTGAGCTTCCCTTACTTCCTTCTCTTTTCATATCCATCTCTCGCTTTTGTGTTCCTTCCTGGATGCTGGTCAAGATTCTTTTGTCTTCGTTTTCCGATACTTTTTCCTTTTCATCTGATTCCTTTTTGCTTCCCTTTCCTCTCTTGATCTAGTCCACGTTTTTCCTTTTTCCTTTCCTTATTCATTTGTCCCCTTTAATCCATTCCTGGTTCGATCATATTTTCTGTTTTTCACCCACTATTTTTTGAACCTCCTCCATCGATTCATTTTTTCTTTTCTTCCCATTGTGCCCAAACCGAACGGTTTTTCCAAAATCAAACTGTAGTTTCCCGCCCTTTCTTCTTCTTTAATGTCTTCTGTTTTTTTTTTCTTTCTTGATCCTGCCGCCCTTTTTTCCTTTCCTGACACCAACCTTGTTTTTTTTAACACCATTTATTTCTTCTTTGATTTTTTTTTCTTCAATTTTCTTCATTGCTTCCCCACATTCCTTGCCTTGCCCTAGCCACCTTTCTGCCTTTATGCTTAGTGCACAGGTGTCAAAGTCAAGGCCCGGGGGCCACATCTGGCCCGCCACATCATTTTATGTGGCCCGTGAAAACAAATCAAACATGGCAACTTCCATAATGCTTGCTAAAATATGTACCAAAACGTCAAAATTCTCAAATGGAATAAATATTGGAAGCATTTTCTTGTTGCCAAACACCTCTTTACAAAAACTTAAACAATAGTTGAATAAACTGTTATTCTTGACTTCTTGATATGATTTCAGTCATAATGGCCCTCCAAGGGAAATGGTAACTAAAATGTAGCCCGCGATGAAAATGGGTTTGACACCCCTGGCTCAGTGGATCAATTTATTTTTTTCTTTTCCTAAACTGTCACCATCCATGAACGAACCTCCCACCCCACCCCACCCCACCAGCAAGCCTCCCCTGGGGCAACCTCAGATGAACACCAATAATAAATCAAGTCGGCGCGGTGCCCAAAAGTGGACAGAGATGGATCGTTGCAGGTCAGTGGGACTCAAACAATGGTCAGTCAATATTGACCAGAGCCCCATTTGCTATGCATCTCATTATTTCTTCTCATTTGTTCATTAATAACACAGCAACATTAACTCTTGTCAGGAAGACAACAAAACAGGTTGGCATGTAAATGCCTACATTTCTTTCAGAATTAAAAAATAAATAAAATGGCGGCAGGTATGTTATATTCATGTGAGCGCGTGCTGACCATTGATAGGCTGGAGGTATCTGGGGGGGGTGGAGTCACATTACCTCATCTCAAATAAAAAAAAATCTACCATGTTGTTATTGTGAGCATTATTTATTTAACAGGGTGGCTCAAACTATACATCAGGGATTTTCAAAGGGTGGACTGCCAATATCAAGTTGCGGTGTCCTGCGAACCTTGCACCCAATTGCTGTGAAAGAAAGTATGTAATGAAGCATTTTTCCTCATATTGGTCGCTGTCACAGCAGCTTTCTTCAGCACTATTAGCCTTAGTTGTGATCATGTGACCACAATGAGCCAATTAAACCGTTTAAAATGGAGTGCTTTGCCGTCTCAATAACACAGTGGGCTTGTTAAAAAAAACATTCACAAATTTCACTCAGAAACACACATTTTAAAGATTTACAGCCAGTTTTTTTAAACACTAAACTGTTGTGTATTATACGTTACAAAACCACAGTTTTAATAGAGAGTAGAAACATAAAGCAGCATTTCAAAATCAAATGCGTTGAGTTGAGTTGAGCAATGTTAGTACTCTCGGATGCTAATGCTATATGCTAATAGATATTGGTTGACATGACTTTCCGTTTGTTAATTACTTCTCGTAATCCCTTGGTGAGAACAATACCTGTAAGAAGTGGATCTTATTTGCTGGCACTGACACAATGATTCCTGACTTAGGAACGAAACTGCAACGTGTGTAGCCGGCTGTAGTTGTCAGTTGAAGTTCGTTGCTAGCTAGCTGTTGCGGTATAAGTAGCACCATTCTCGCCTTGACCTGGTGACGTAAGTGCCTCTGCCTTTCTTTATGTTGGCCATTTACTGCTATAAGAAGCGTAAATATTCACCTATACGAGGACAAGTGACGACAGACATAAGAGGAGAGATGTGGTGTGATAAAAACTTATGTAATAAAATGTTACATACCGCACACACACACACACACACACACACACACACACACACACACACACACACACACACACACACACACGATCCATCCAGCCACTTCATCATTTGTCATGTGTGTGCACGCGCGCGTCTACACATTCAGATTGGATGTAAAGATGAAAGGAGGCTCATGTGGAAAAAGGAGGGCAAAAAAGTAGGACAAGAATGTCGACGCAAACAAGGC
The DNA here is from genome assembly GCF_001891065.2 of Hippocampus comes. Lineage (NCBI taxonomy): Eukaryota > Metazoa > Chordata > Actinopteri > Syngnathiformes > Syngnathidae > Hippocampus > Hippocampus comes. The sequence goes on along the minus strand of NW_017805281.1, from coordinate 1,324,137 downwards.
AAGGAAAAGGACAAGAAGGGATGTTCGCCCCTTCCACGCTGTCTTTCCCAAACGTTTTTTTTTTCCACCTCACTGGCTGTCCTGCGTGAAAGCTTCTGACATGCAACGATGGTGCAAAGAAGCACACACGCACGTTACTTCCACTGAGTCCACGCTTGTGTCGCTCAGGTGAACTTCGGACCTCACCTCGGTTCCCAGCAACAGGTGTGAGATGCCCGTTGCCATGCCAACACAGAAGCTCACAGTCCAAGCTCCCTGACTGGATGGCAACGCCCGTATGTTTACACTTGGTAACAGAAAGCAGTGTTAAAAGGTAATGCAGAGAACTGGATTTTTTTTTTTTTTTTTTTTGCAAGGGGAGCCACAGTCTAATGGGACAGTCAAACACAAATACAAAATGATAACACTCACAAGGAACTGCTGCAGACCACAACTCACATCCAGATGCTCACACACAGACCAACTGGTGTCACATATTTACGAAATCACATTTCAGTTTATTTCGATGGAAAAATGAATTTGATACACCGTGCGGGTAGATTGAAAAACTGAGTCATGACGTTGAGAATTGAGTAGCAGTTGTTGCTACTTTTTACACTCGATTGGATGTGCCTGGACCACCTCTGCACTTACAAGCTGGCGCTGCCACTCAGGCCTCATTGCTAAAAGATGAGCGTGTGAATTTTTCATGCGGTCGTGCGGCGCGGCCAGCAGCAGCGGGAAGAATTAGCGCAGACAACAACAACAGTAAAACTGAGAAATTCTATAATCATATTTCTAAACAATCATAGCAAAGAGCAAATACACCATACTCTTAATAAATGTAGATTTCAACCATTCATCCGATTTTGATCCAACTTTATTGCTCCATTCACAAGCAATAATAAAATTTTTTGTCAGTTCTGTCCATCGGTCTTTTATATGTGGTCACAATCTGGTAACAATGGGACAAAATCTGGAGGAGGATTTCACTTGGAAGTAGACCCCTGGAAAGACTTTTTTGTTGGCAGCGTCTACAAAATTTCATGTAGCAAAGTCAAACTGCCTTTGGGCGCCGGGTTTTCAAAAGAAACTCTAAGGAGTAACGATCCCTGGAAATGATCCCGAAGATGGCCCCTTCAAACTTAAATGGAAGACTCCCAGTGTCTTTTTATTTTTTTGGTCTGGCTTCTTGAGACCTTTTTTGCAGGTCTACTCATGATAGTCATGTTTCGCAAATGTTGTACTGCTAAGTCAAACGACCTTCATGGGCTGGATTTTATTTTATTTTTTTACAAACTCTAAGGAGCCACACTCCCTGGAAATGCTAGTTGTGTGTCTTGTCTATTAAATTTTGTGCCGCTAAGTCAAACTGGCTTCGGTCGGGAGATTCATTTTGAAATAAAAATAAAATAAACTCTGAGGGGCAGTGACTTCCGCCACGTGCTGATTTACTTGTCACACGCACAACAAACAACACTCATCTGTACACAAAATAAACGACACAAAACGTGAACACACTCACATGCGCGCGCGCGCGCACACACACACACACACACACACACACACACACACGCGCACACACACACACACACACACACACACACACACACACACACACACACACTCATGCAACTATCGATATGAAACCTGATATCAGTGTTCATTTCATTGTGCCATACGTGTCACAGCGTCCACACACACAACAGACAACAAGGGCACGCACGCAAAGTAAATTGTGGATGAAGCACACGCGCACGCGCCCAAACCCAGCTGCTTCCTGCCATCCAACCTTCATCACAACCTCCTCCTCTTCCTCTTCCTCTTCCCGCCACTTGCATGCGTCAAATGATTAGGATGAGGATGAAGAACATCAAGCTGCCTCGCCTTTCCCGGCGTACAAGCGGGCGTCTCTAAAAATCTCGTTCCTGTTTTTTTTCCCCTAAATAAAGAGGGTTCATCTGCAGAGCGCACGCCCCCGCCATGTGCACACGCACGCTTGAAACCCCAGCAGGGGAAAAAATGGAGGAAGGCGTGCATGTGCGTGTTTCTACTTACCTGCTGGTGCTGCTTCGTGTGCGTGAAGCGGCAGAAAGAAGAATCCCGCCAGTGTGCAGCCGAGCCCCCGCCTGACCACCCTCATATAGAACCTCTCAAACGCACACAAGTGCGCGCGCACACTCAGGCGCACGCACACACCGGGCAACACGCCTTTGTCTCTCAACCCCGCCCCCTCCGGAGCTTCATCTACACGCAAGCGGCGCAGCATATGGACGCGCTCACTCACTACCAGTCTAGGTGTGTGTGTGTGTCTTTTGCTGTTTTTTTTTCTCACAACACAGACGGAAGGTTTAAAATTCACTAAGTGCAACGGCACCCCGACCTGCAAGCTTTTCGTCGAACTTCACGACAACATCGTGAACCAGTCGACCGGAAAACTAAACATAAGACATACTGTATGCTAGCCTAATGCTAACACTAAATGCAAAATTCCAAACACAGGCTAATAAAACTAGTATCGATTTTGTGGTGTCAGAACCCTTTAAAGCAACAGATACTTGAACATATACGTTGCAAAAAAAAAAAAGAGAAACGAACTACAGCAGTGCTCACGGGCGTATATCTTTTATCCTCTGCGAAGAGTGGCGAATATTAATTGAGCTTTCTAACCTGCGAAGCGACCATATTAACAAGCATTTTCGTTCGTGTTTACTTGCAAGCTGGACATGTTGAATTGCAAGTACTCGAGTAAAAAAAGTAGCTGTGACTAAATAGTGATGGTAATAAAATGGGTAGTCATAGTGACTCATATGTAATCAAGTATCAAAAAGTACAAATGATTCATAAGTACTTGCGTGTAAAAAGTAGCGTAAAAGTGTACGAAATGAGGATGCGTTCAGGCGTCGTGGTTCATCACACTGTCAGGTTCTTTTGAATTGCTTGCTGTTGACTCAAGGAACACACACACACACACACACACACACACACACACACACACACACACACACACACACACACACACAGGCAGCTGCTCCCTGTGTGTCGTTTAAGTGGCATCAGCTGTACAAACGAAAATGTTAAAAGCGTGTGTTCGCCGTGACCATTCAAACACATGCACCCACATAGGCAAAATAAAATGCACAAAGTACCACGTGATCTGTTCTTTTCCGCGTTGTTGTTATCACTTGTGGCTTGTCCCGCTAATAAGCGCTTTCCAAACACGCAATCAACGATGCTCGTTCCTGCTCGTCAAGTCAAGTGGGTCATTTAGCCAAAGTCGACACACTCCAATATGCGCATAAATGCGTGTGCGCAAACACTGCATTAATATTTGCGAGGTTTTGACAACAGGAGTGCTTTAACATTTGGGCATGTTCGAGGAGATCACGCACAGTGCCTGAGATTCTCCCAAAATTTTTCCTCAGGCTCTCTCTAGTGACGAGAGAGAAGGAAATGCTAAAAACATTTACACTCGGAGCAGGTAGAAGGAAGCTTGTTCTTATACACATTCTGTATTCTAATTTTTAGTTTCAGTTCAGTTGTTTTCAACTTTTAGGGCCATACTTTTGCATTTCAACTGTTATTTTAAATATTTCAGTCCACTTTTTGGAACGTATCAAAGCCAGTGGGCTCTATTGTCAATTTCTTCACATATGCTGGACATTCAAGGTAATGGAAATTACGTTCCTCACATTTCCAGATGTAGATAATACAATAATAACACATCGTGGTCAAGTTCAAAGCTGAGCATATTGGCTTCCACTATTTATTTTTTTGGTTCTTGAAAATATCACACCAGAGCAGAATGTATAAAAACAAAACCAAGTTTAATATCAAAAGTTGATTTTTTTTTTGTACATTATATTTTACAACAGCGCCACCGAGTGGCAGCATCATTCATTACAACAAACACGTGTCTCAGTGGTAACCTTTTTACCACAACTACTGCCACTTTTGTCCAGCTAAAATGCAACTTAACCATACTAGTAAACTACTGTGCTGCTACACATCTGACATCTTAAGGTCAAACGAGCAGGACTTAAGTGGCACTAGCAGTGGAAAAAGGTTACGAGCAAGCGTCAAGGGCTTTCGGTGAGCTTGAGGGACGGCGGGGTTCACGTCAGGAGTCATTGGGAAGGCCGAAGAGTTTGACGGTTCCCGCCTCGCGACTGTTGTCGTACTTGTCGTCCTTGTCGTCGCAGGAGTAGGCCAGCAGGTGACGCTTGGGGTGCCAAGCCACCGTGAACGTGGGGGAGCACTGCACCTCCCACAGCTTCTCGCCTGCCCAAAACACACACACGCACACACACATATAATTCAAATTTCACACTTTGCTCAGAACGCAAAGCAAGAAAACTGCAAGATGTTTTGATTCAATTTGAAAAGAAAGGCATTTAGGAGTAAACAGACTAAAGTGTCGCGAACAAACTTGCTTACTGATACGTTGCGTCACCAAAGGAAGTCTCTCATTTGCGTGCCGTACAAACCTGTTTCCACCTCGGCGATGTCGATGAAGTGGTCCTCGGACGCCGACGCCAACATCTTCCCATCGTGACTGAAGCTCAGCGTCCTCACGGGCCAGTCCAACCTGCGTCATGTCAGGTCACAAACGGTTACGTTTTTTTCCTCCTCCCATCATGTTCGATTCACTTGGACCACACAAGATTACATCACCCCCACAAAATTGATTTTATTACATTGCAGTGCGAGATCGCATCATTTGACACCAAATCGCGCTGCACTGCATTCGACAAAAGCGCGCTCACCTGGAGAAGCAGCGCACGCACACCAGCTCGTCCAAATCCCAGAGGCTGACCAGCGCGTCGTTGCTGCCCGTGGCAAAGTATTTGCCCGTCGGGTCGAACTTGATGCAGATGCAGTTGGATGGGTGCGCGTTGATGGACTGGATGGTCTTCAGCTCGGGGTAACTGCAACGACAAGGCGTCAAGCAGCAGGTCCGGCTGGCCGATCGCAGCCCCCTGCGTTGCGCTAGCGCCGATCACCTGAGGATATTGATACAGCCGTTGCCGTTGGTGAGGAAGAACATGTCGTTGTCGTTGTTCCAGGAGATCTCGTTGACTTCGAACTTGAACTTCTCCTCGGCTTTGGTCTTGTGCGTCTTGGCGTCGATGAAGGTGACCACGTCTTCCTTGTTGCCCACGGCAACCGTCTGACCGTCCGGACTCCAGCAGATGTTGATGTTCTCGCCTTTCGTGGAGAAAAACAAAATGGGAAGGCTCGCGGTCAGTGTGGGGGCTTCAAGACAGGATGAGTTTTTTTTTTTTTTTTTTTTTTTTTTAAAGCCTGGACCTCTGGTTATGGTTTCAAGCATCAGGTTATCACAGTAGGGTTTCCAGTCAGGTTGAAATTATTTCAAGAACCGACTAATCACTGATTATTTTCGGAATTAGTTGACTAATCATATCATATGAAAACTTCAAATTAGGCTTTCGACCCAGGGTTTCGAATAATTATCAAGGAAAATATGACTGCGTTCAGACCCACTCACTCGTTACATATAGTGGTCATGTTCAAAACGTGCCATTTCTATGCACTGGACTACGTAGCTGACTGTCAGGCTGAAACGATTCATGGAATAATAAATTCCGAGTGGAGATGTTAGTGAACTATCTCGGTGCACCACATAATCGATTTTTTATCATCGTTGCTTTTGCCAACCTTTGGTGTTGACGACGGCCGTGCACTTGGTGGTGCGCACGTCCCAGATTCGGACGCTCTTGTCGCCCGATGCTGTGACAAAGAGGTCCGGGTTGCTGGGGTGCCAGCACAGCTGATCCACGCTGTCGCTGTGGCCGCGGTAGTTGTTTTCCTTCACCTGCGCACACAAATGGCGAAACATGACGGAGGCGTCGCATGCTAATTGGCGTTAGCGGCTCAGTTTCAGAAGGGGTGGAAACCTTTCAGCGGAAAAGTCCAGTACAAACAGTCTAACCTCGGCTTACAAAGACGCTCTCGCTCACTCACCGGAACATTTGTGATTCGATTACTTGATTAATTGATGGGATTTCTATTGATCCAGCTTTATCCAGGTAAGGTAACAGAGAACTGATTGTCATTTGCAATGCCGGAATAATTGAGTCGAAAGGTATTCAACAGGTATAGCAGTCGCCTCAAGGGCGGCACAGTGTTCAACTGGTTAGGACGTCCGCCTCACAGTATAGAGGTGCAGAGTTCGATTCCGGTTACGGCGTTTCTGTGTGGAATTTGCATGTTCTCCCCGTGCCTGTGTGGGTTTCCTCCATTTTCCTCCCACATTCCAAAATCATGCATGGCAAGTTATTAACCCGCCCTAAAATCCTAGTTGTGAGCATGAGCGCAAATGGTCGTTCGTCTATGTGTACCCTGCAATTGGCAGGCAACCAGTTCAGGGTGTACCCAGCCGACTGCCCGAAGACAGCTGGGATAGGCTCCAGCATGCCCGCGACCCTCCCTGAGGGCTGCCACGGATGGATAACAAGATCATAGATATGAATGTATATGTATATTTTTGCCTACACTGTACATTGAAAAGTTGCTCTCTGTTTTTCTTGTCGCGTCATTTATTCAATGAACACAACGGTGGTTCTTTATTATGCCGAGTATGTTGAAGTGGTGCATTTACGTCATTGTGAGACGCTTTACGTAGGCGAGACTTCGTTAAAATGTTCATTTAATCCACTAGTTAGCAGTTTAAGAATTTGTTAAATAATTTGTGAAAGTAACTTTACCGTGAGTAAGACTACTACAAATAGAAATACATTGAAGCCTATTCGTAAATAACGGCTGGCTCTGTTCGCTCGTTCTTTTCATTCATTCATCAGTCCGGCACTGGCGGCCGAGGCCGAACTCACCAGTCTGTCTTTTTCCAGGACAAAAACGCTGGCGGTTTTGTCGACGGATCCCGACGCCAGTCTCCTGCCGTCGCAGCTCCACGCCACCGAGTGAACTTTGGCCGAATGTGCCGGGAATTCGCGACTTTTGTTGTTCGTTTTGAACGTCTCCTGCATTGTTTGGTAATAGCGCGACGCCATTTTGACTCGTTTGCGTCACATGAGCGGAAACAGGAAGTGGTGGCAGCGAAAGCGGAGTTAGAGTGGCCCCCCTACTGCAGGGCAGAGTCAACGCACACGTTCATTCGGCACTGTACATGGCTTCTGATTGTTTTTTTCAATCCATAGTTACACTACAACATTATGTTGATAAGAAAAAATATTATACACGAGTAATATCGTAAAATTGACATAACAATTCGTTACGTAATTAACTATTGGATTAGTATATCACAGTTGAACTTAAATGATATTTGCCACTTGCACAAATATTACTTTGTCAGATTGAGACTACTTTACAGAACCAATATCAACGTGTAACATTTTATTCTTATTTTTTAGGTTTTATTTTATTTTTTAAATCTATCTGTAGTCATATTTTAACAGATGAAATGTAAAAATCCCGGGTAAAAATACGTTTTCTTTTGTGTGATTACACATTACAACCTTTGGATGTCGCTGTTTGACAGATTGTGTATATGTAAATGAATACAATTACAGTTACAAAGACTGAACGTGTTCAGCAATAAAATGTATTTATTATTATTATTATTATTATTATTATTATTATTATAGACTATACATAATAGACTATATTGTAGCTTTAGCAGTTGAAGATGAGGGAAAAAAAGCGGCTCGGATTGACGTCAGAGATGGGAAACGAAGTGTGCGTGTGTGAGTGAGTGAGTAGGTGTGTGTGTGTCCGCGTGTGTGTGTGCGCGTGTGCGTGCGCTCGTGTGTCTATGTGTGTGTCAATGTGTGTGTGGTGTTAGTGGTGGTGGTGGCAGGGCTGGGGTTTTGCCGGCTGCAGCGGTCCTCGGGGTGCTTTCTCATCCCTCCTCCACGAGAACGAACGAAGACATCTGGGCCGGCGGAACCGGGCTCCTTTTAACCCTTTCATACTGTCCCATCCAACTATTGCATTTCTTTTGGTTTCTAACTAAAAATACGTCCATCAACAAATGCTTTCCCGCTCGTCGACGTCGCCGGTGGAAGGATGCGAAGAGGAGGAGAAGGAGAAGGACGCGCACATGCAGACGGAGGTAAAACCAACAATTCTTTCAATCAGTGATTGATTTTGACAGTAAAAGCTGGTAAATGCTCTCAATAGAAGCCACCGCACGTTTATGGAGACAGTATCTATGTGTTTGTTTTTAACTGAACAATGTGATGGAGGAGGATTTCTTGATGTGATTTACGATCTCACCGGCCGGCTTATTCTGGCTTTCGGGACCCCTCCCTAAATTAATGTGCCCACTCAGCACATTTGCACAACCATATGCATATACAGTATACACTTATTCTATTGCAGTAGGATGAAATTTAGTATATTCTTTTCCCCCCCATTCTAAACACTATATTGATTTTTATGACAGGAACAGCTCATGATCCAAAGCATACCACAGCGTGTGTCGATTTTTTACTTATAACAATTTTTTTTTTTTTTTTACATTTTAACAAGAAAATGCTAACATTTGCTGGCTAAGAGGCGTTTGACCCAGGAAGTGACGAGTCATCACCATGACAAACATGAAGACCAATCTGGGGATTGCTGGTTGTCGCGGCAACGGCGAAGGAAGACTTGTGGTTAGAGGTCGTTCATGGGGCATCACACGAGAGGCCAGCTAATATAGATTTACATTCAATGATCAGAACAGTGGAGGTTTGTTGCGTTTAATGTTTCCAATGTTAAATGTTCATGCTATCGAATGTTTGTAATGTGATTTTGGTGAGTGTTTCTGCTAATACATGTTTATTTATGTTTGTAATGTTTAATGTTTGTAGCGTTAACTATCATGTTTGTAACGTTGAATCTGGGCATATTTTAAACGTTCATCACATTAAATGTCTTAAGGAATTCTCCCTCGTAATGTTTGTCACGATTGTTTGTAATGTTGAACATTCGTCATGTGGGCCGCATTTAAAGTCTGTGACGTTTGTAACATGATGTTTGTCACTTGGTCAACGTGACTAACAACAACACTTGACAGAAAAGCAGGGAACTAAATACAATCGAACTGACGAGACAACAAGGCACACCTGGCCAAGACACGAGTGACCGGACGGAGCTGATTGGTCGACACAAGGAAGGAACGGGTGTAGACATGAACGAATAGACGTGACATGAAAAAAAAGGAAGCAGGGAAAACATGATAAAGCATGAAACAAAACTAAATCTAATCAAAGCGAAGTCAACACAGTGAATGTTTGTTATGTTTAATTTTGGAAACATTAAATGTTCGTAATGCATGTACGGACCATTTAATGTTCCTGACGTTGAACGTTCATAACATTGAATGTTGGGAAGGTTTAATGTTCGTCATCTTTAATGTTGGTAATTTTCATGACATTTAGTTTTTGTAAAGTTTCTAACGATTATATTTTGTACCCTTAAGCGTGTGTAACATTGAGTACTTGTAACATTCAGACTTCAGAACGTTTAGAGTTGAATGATCATAACAGTGAATTTTTGTAATGTTGAATTATTACTGTGTTTAATGTTTGTAACGTTAAATGTTTGTAACAATTGAATATCTGTTACATTGAATGTTTGTAATGGTAACGGTTGCCATCGTTAAACGTTTCTAATGTAGCATTTAACATCCATCACTATGAATGCTCATGACATGTGTAGTGTTTGATATTTGAAAGTGTTACATGCTGAAAAATGTTTGTAATGAATGCAATGTTTGAAATTCCGAACATTTTGAGCGCTTCGAACAATAAATGTTATGTCGAATATGGGTAACGTGGTCAAAGAGGCACATGTCCTTGGTGCCTCCTGGGGGATTTGCTAATGTTAGCCATTAGCGTGAGAGGCTGCAGGTAGATGAGTCCTAAAAAGTGGGCCAAGTGCTTCCTGGTGCTGCTCGGAGGGCTACTGGGCGGCAAATGAATGTGAGCGAGGATGTTTCACCTCGCCATGATGCTGTCAGCTTGGCGTAGCGTCACACCAACACGTTAGCTCACACATGTTTAGCTGGGTAGGCTGAAGCAGTGGATTACGTTGTGTGTCGCTCTGTAACATTGTGTAACGGTGTGTAATGTCATGTTACACAATGTTGTCTAACACCGCTAGTAATTTGTAAGTAGTTTAGAACATTGTTTAACATTGTGTAATGCTGGGTAACGTTGTCCAACGTGTAACACAAGGTAGCGCTGTGAGACGCAGAGCAGTGAAGTAGCACACTGTCTTGCATTTTGTAACATGTAATGCTGTGTCACGTATTATCCAAAAGAATGTTGCGTCACGCTGCAAGTAAATTGACATGAATTTTGGACAAATAAGTACATCAGTAGTACATTGCGTAACGTCGTGTAATGTTGTGTCACACTGTGTAACGTTGGGCAATGCTTGCGTCCCGCAGTGCAGCAGACTAACAGAGCAGAGGGACGAGGCCGAGAGACAACTCAAGCACATCAAGAGGGGTGAGTCTCACCATCCCCACCTCATCTTACCCTCAATGCTAACAGGCTATGCTAAAAGCGGCTAATACACACACACACACACACACACACACACACACACACACACACACACACACACACACATTCCGGCTACAATAGGCCAGTTGACACCCCCCGCCCCCCACACACACACACACACACCTCCGGGGTGGGTGTGACCGGTCAACGTGTCAGTCGCAGAAATCCGCTCATTCCTGTTTCTGCCATGACGATCCACACAGGTAAGAATACTCTATATCAGGGGTGTCCAAACTCATTTATATGAATGCTTAGAATGTATTAATAGTGTGCTGTTACCAAATTTTGTTTGCTAACTCAATTTCGGTGCTATGATTACTTTCTCCATTACGGTATTTGATGTAGATTGATTGTCTGCCTTTTGTCAGAACTAAACGAAAGGTCTTGAATATGATCTGCTATTGATGTAACAGAAATTGTATGTATCAAAAATATTTGTTGTATCGGTTACTTGGTGTCGGTATTGGTGAGTCGTGAAGAGTTCAGTACTTGCACTGGTATCGATCTGAAAATCTTCACAACCTTAACTGACTCGTCACAATATGCAAACTAAAGAGGGAACTTCTCAGAAAGAGGAGGTTGCAGTTTTGTGCCGTATGGAAATGTATCCATGAAAATACAAGCAAGCTGTTTTTAGTGCACGAACAAAACAGGAACAACAAATATTCCAACAAAGCCTCCTATTATAAACTGAACTGTTGCCTTTCAATGTACTCTTCAAATAGTTCGACGGGAGATGTTTATTTAGTGTAATGTTCCTTTTCTGTGAAGTCAGCTTCCTTTGCTTCCCGAAACTTGGCGTCTTTCAGCGTTCACAAGTACGTGTACATCAATATCAGCCATCAAACCCTGAGTGGCAGCCAATTTCACATAATTTCAGCGGTCGTCAGGGCCCCCTCCAGTGGATGAAATTAGGAATAGCAGTTACTTTTCTTCTGAACTTTTTACTTTGTCCAAGTAAACTCGTTTTCTCTTTTTAAAATGTTTTTTTTTGGCATCTCGTGAGTGACCTTTGCCCATGTGATGTGTTAAATTGTCTGTCGTAAAAATACCTCGGGTAGACGCTCGCCCCTCCTCGAGGACTTCTCCTATGCTGAATTATTCAGGCTGGTAGAGTTGAATAATTGACGCCACTAACAGCAGCGCTGCGGCGCACATGAATAAATGACGGCCAAACGAACGGGTGACACCATAGAAAGTCAGCCCGGCTCATTTTTTTTTTGTCACACATTAAATCAACTTTGTCCACTCCTGGAATTTTCTGTCTTTCATTCTTTAGATTTCATGTCAAAGACGTCATTAAAAAAAAAAGAAAGACTTGTGTTGCTGTCCGTAAATTTAAATTCGTTTTCGCGCCTGTCTCTCTGAGGCCCCGCCTCATCTGTGCCCTGATTGGTCAACACTCGTATGACCGCTCACACCCAGGGAACGAATTAGAAGTGAACACAAATGCAAGACTTGTTTCTTGTTATTCATGAGCTGACCTCAAAGATTTTTCTATGCACACCAAAGGCCTTTCTCGCTCAAATATTTGTCACCTACTGTAAAATCTGTGTGGTGAGCACCTGTCCTTTGCCCAAAAAATCCAGCCACTTTTCAGGTGTGACATAACAAGATGGTAACTTGACTGCATGATTATTGCACAGGCAATCACTGTGCTGTCCACAATAAAAAGCGTACTTGTGTGTGTGTGCGTGTGCGTGTGCGTGTGTGTGTGTGTGTGTGTGTGTGTGTGTGTGTGTGTGTGTGTGTGTGTGTGCACGTGCATGCGTGCATGTCAGTGTCTCAGATGGTAATCGAGGAGGTGAGCGTTCTGCAGACACAACTGGAGATTGAGAAGTCATGTCGAGAGAACGCCGAGGCGCTCGCCACCAAGGTCCGCCAGCTGCCTGAACAATCCTCAACGGGATTAGCCGCCGTTTGCGTTCTCAGCATCACTCGGGACAACGCGGATAACATTTTTTACTTCCTCAGCAAATTTAAAAAAAAAAAAAGCATCCCACAACTATATTTAGCACTCTCACATTCAAAGATGTGAGATCATGTTTATTAGGCCTATTAATTGAAAATGCTTGCGTAAATCTGGTTTTAAATGTATGATCACATCATCTTAATGAATGTGGTAAATGAATTTATAAGGTAAATATATTTAAACCATTTTTATATGTTTAAAATAAATTGCAAAAATATTTAGATATCTACTTCACAGTTACAATTTAAAAAAATAATCAAGTGCTAAATATACAGATGTAATATCATTCAAAATGAATCAAGAAATTATTGGATGAAGTAAATTAATAATTTAAAAAAAATGCATTTTTAATTACCCAATTTTAAGGAAAAAAAATCAGGCAAACTGGATGCAAATGTGTGATGTGGTGACATTGACTGACACTTTGTGATGCCCCACCCTGGACAGCTGAACAGCGAGAACAGGAAGTTGAAGTACCTGGGACTATCGTCGCGGCCGCCGTGCCTGGATGAGCTGCTTCCTGGCATCTCTGACTGCGTCGCCATGGAGACCGACAACGGCGAGACGGCGGACGACAATGATGACGCAGTGCCCGACGCCTTTGAGCGCTACCGGCAGCAGGTCAAAGGTGACGCGCCGCAACAGTCACAGGAAGTGAAAACGAAATGTCGACAAATGCATCAGGACACACAGGAAGTTAGAAGAAAATAGAGGGAAAAGTTATGGGACACAGGAAGTGAAAACAAAAATATATTTCAAAAAAATTCGAAGACATGCAAGAAGCGGAAAAAAATGTATACAAACGTATTGGGACACACAGGAAGCGAAGTGACACAAGTATTGCAACGGAAAAAGGGAAAAAATTGTGAAAATCTGGACAAAAGTATCGGGACACATGAAAATGGAGACAAAAGTATGGCCTAACAATTAAATATGTGTTTGTGTGCGTGCATTCAGAGCTGCGGGAGGCAGTGAGCAGCCTATTGGAGGAGAAGAAGAACTTCCTATGCCAGATTGACGACCAGCGACGAAGAATCGATGAACTCATCGACAAGGTCGGCATCTTTTTTGTCTTTCTCTTCTTGTTTAAAAAAAAAAAAATGTTTTTTTTGCTCCAACAATGCCAAATGGAAACATTTGGATTTTTTACTTTGACACAACGCACGACGATGGCAGTCGGCGCGAGACGAGAGAGATGCGAAGGAACTTCGCCACACCGTGGAGCGGCACAGCAAAACCATCGAGAGCTTCAACAGAGGTGAGAGTCCGCTCACTTGTTTACACATTAACTGGTGACCAGTCAATTGTTTGCATGTGCGCAATTATTAATTTGCGACCACACCATTCTGTCTATAATGTGCTTTGACAATGACTGGTTACCAGTCAGTTGTTTGACACTACGTGCCCTGAAATCGATTGCCGATTTCTCCATTGTTTGTCTATCTGTACTCGCACATGGATGGCGACCAGTCCATTGGTGACTTGCAACGAATCCTGACTGATTGTTTGTCAACTGCTTTTCAATATGAGACTCGACACTGACTGGCAATTGTTTTATGTTTGTCTTTAAAGACGTATATTTTTACGGAAAATGAATATAATTGCAATTTATTATTATGATTATTATTCATTTTTTTATTAGATTGTTTTGAATAGTTTTATTTTCCATTTGCACAGCTATGACTGTTGTCGAGCACAGACGCCAAATGAAATTTGGTTGACATGCTCAGTCATGAGCAGACCCACAAAACGTTTTAAAATGGCGGATTTCGTGAGGCGGAAAGGTACGCTGGCTAACGGCGTTTTGTGTGGACAGTATCGATGATGGCGACGCAGGAGTACGAGGACATGAAGGAGCAGCTGGACTTGGAACAGAGCCTTCGTGTCAAAGCCGAGACGTATGCGCACCAGGTCAGAGAACACCAAAATCACCAGAGCTAAATTTCGCAAAATTTCAAGTGCGGATTGAAACCACTCAGTCAATCTCAAATGAACCGACTATTTGTGGAAATCTGTCTGTGCATTTCCACCGCACTGTGACATCACAATCTGGCTAATTTACATAATCCCACTCGCTGAAGTTTCTCAGACAAAGACTTGGAAGCCAGATTTAACACACCACTTTTATGAGGATGCCTAAAACAGTAGTAGCAAAGCCAAAAGGTAAGCAGAGCTGCAGTTTTAGCATTTGCATTCGCGCGTGATAAATGTTTGACAATGTTTGACAGCTGTCAACGCAGGGGTTTGTGTTTGTTGTCATCATGAGACAGAGCCGCCCCTAAAACGAGCCATTTTCGCGATGACGAGAAAAATATGATGTCACTGTTTTGCGCTGGTGAAACACCATCAGCAACACTCACACTCACTCGGCTGTCTAAACGTTGCCGTAAAGCGCCGGGCCCAGACGATTCGCCTGCAGGTTTTCCGCGTGGCGCCAAATTAGGCTAACATCCGGCTGCTTCTGTGTGTGTGTGTGTATGTGTGTGTGTGTGTGTGTGTGTGTTTGTGTGTGTGTGTGTGTGTGTGTGTGCGGAGCAGATGCTGGTGAAGCAGAAGGAGGCCAATCGTCAGAGCGCGCTGCTGCTGCAGAGTGCCGAGCCAGCCCTGCAGCTGCTCGGCGCCTTGGAAGAGGTCGCCGTCCTCACCAAGACACTGGAGGACGAGCGGTTGCAGCATCAGCGACAGGTGACGATCAATACATTTACATTTCAGTGTTGAAATATCTGTTATTGCCTCCTGGCCGTGATGTGCAGTCCAAGCAAGTGAGATAATGTAGTTGCATCTGTGTACACACCCACTTCTAAAAGGGGATGCGGCAGTGTTCAGAATTGAGCGATGATGTGAAATGGGAGACAGAACACACCTGACGTTTTTTTAAGTGCCTCTGATGAACTCTGAATAAAGTACAGATGTTCTAGTAGGCTTTTCCTGACAGTTTTTGTCGTCATATTTTGTGTAAATTTTTTAATCCACTCTGTCACTGTTAACTTTCAGCAATCCAAGTAGGTGTTCCATGGCATCACAAAAACCCCGGTTTTACCTTTGTCTCATTTTATTTTTCACTTTAAAAACCGTTTGAACAAAAGTCAGGCTTGTGGAGGGTGCATGTTAACCGGACTACCCTGAGTATCCGGGTCCCGGTCCTTGAGTGGGTTTTCTCTGGGTCGTCTGGCTCCTTCTCACATTCCAAATCACATCCTTCTTAGATTCATGAAGGGCTCTTATCGTCTTTAGGTGAGAACGTGAGTGTTATCGATCTATTCGTGCCTTACGATTGCCTGGCAACCCTTCCTGACGATCCGCGTGTGCAGGTGTGTGAGCTGCAGGCCGAACTGGATGACAGCGTCGTGAAGAAGAATCTCGAGAGCGTGCAGAGACAAGTGGAGCTGCTGGAGGAGGAGAAGAAAGACATGCAGGGACGACTGGAACAGATGGAGAAGGACAACCAACAGCTGCAAACGCAACGTACGTACAAACATACACGACCTAACAGAGGTGGGCAATTTACAAAATGTTACCGGTCCGTCTTTCGTCATCTGCCTCGGCCCACGTCAGTGACAGGCTGACTGGCATTCCGTCAGTCCTGGTTCTTTGTTGTACTTTGTATGTCTTGTGGTATATGTCGATACTATGTTGTATGTCCTGTCCTCTCTCTTACAACTATTGTAATCTGTGTCGTGTGTGCTGGTGCATGCCCTTTGAGTAATTTGCCAAGGAAAACTGTGACCACTT
This sequence comes from Hippocampus comes, assembly GCF_001891065.2. NCBI lineage: Eukaryota > Metazoa > Chordata > Actinopteri > Syngnathiformes > Syngnathidae > Hippocampus > Hippocampus comes. Next base: position 1,307,919 of record NW_017805281.1, on the reverse strand, counting down.
CACCTTGTGTTAATAAAATTTGCGAAAACCAATTCAATAGGTGAACATATCATGAGTAGATGAAGATATTTAAAGGGGTAAAACACTACTTTGTGTTCCTGGAATGTTTTCGTCCTCCGTTCTGTGGTGTATGTTTTCCGTTCTGTCTCTGTTGTTTTCAGCACACAAACAAGAGCAGATGTCATCTTCTCGTTCTTGTTGTCGTCCGCAGTCCAGTTGCTCCAGAGGGTCGCCATGACTACCAACACACCTGCAACTCCTCCTGCACCCCCTCCCCCACCTGCTCCCGTGGCCCCTGGTGTGGCCTCGCCCCCGGTGCCCCTCCCTCAACCTCCTCCCCCG
>NW_017805281.1:1271653-1307395 GCF_001891065.2 Hippocampus comes | reverse complement strand
CTCCACCCCCTCCTCCGCCTCCCCCGTCCAGATGCAACCCCCTCAGGTAAGGAGCACCCTCGATCTTTCTCCTAACAGGCCAACCGCATCACTCGTACCTTGAGTGGTGCAAGCCAAAATGTAGTGTTTCGACTAGTCGACTCGAAAGGTTCTCGCGTTGAAGTTGAGTCCCTAAGGTGTCATGACCTGGTTGACTCTTGGATCTCATGTCCTAGTTAACTCGCAAGGCATTCATGTTGAAGTCGACTCTTCAGGCCTTTGCATAAGACTTGACTCTCTAGGCGTTCATGTCATTGCTGATCATGAAGGCTCTCATGTTGGACTAGTCGACTCTCAAGGCTCTGATATCATCAGTTCACAGTGCCTTAATCGACTCTGTAGGTTCTCATCAATTGACACTTGGACTTCATTTTGTAGTTGCGTTTTTAGTCCCTATGCCACTGACTCTTTAGATGGGTCACCAACATGACTGGGCACCAGGTAGTCCCCAAAGGCCACAGGAGTAGCCCCACAGGCCTGTTCTAAAAATAGCTCAACAGTGATAGGACAGAAATGTTTTAGATGTGATTATTTGGAAACCACCGGCAGGGATTTATAGAAAGAAAGCATTGCATGTTGATATTTACTGTATTTGTAACATAATAATATGATTAGGACATATTACTCGATGTAAGATTATTTGAGCAATTTGTTATTTCAGAAGTGTTTATCAAACTGGACCCTTTTAAGTCCTCATTAACTCTCTAGGCTCTCATGTCATCGTTGAATTTCTTGGCCGTGTCTTAATTGACTGTCGGTTCTAATGTTGTGATTACGCCTGTATGCTCTCGTGGCGAGGTGTCAGTGGTTTTCACACAAGCATGAAATTAGGTTCACAGTGTCTCGATTCTGTCGCCCCCAAGTGGAAAGCACATGACGTGTTTCCCAAGTGTCAAAAGAATACATTCAGGTGTCAGTAAAACATCATTGATTGATTTGATACTTTTTCAGTTCTCTGATTGCCATCATGAGGAAGACGTCCAAAGGATCCAAAACGTCTTTGAAGGTGGAGCAGCCGGCAGGTAACGGCCATCTTGTTTCTGTGGTGAACAAGCTAACTAGCTAGTTAGCTTACGCTCACTAATATTTTCACATCTTTTAGTATCTGATGATGCCGCTATCTTAGCGCGAGTTAACTAATTCTGATATGTTTTTGTCATCTGATTATGCTACCAGCTAATGTTAGCACAGTAACTAATTTTAGTGTCTTTTTAGCATCTGATGAGAATGCTAATTAGCTCCGTAGAACATGCTAATTATTGTTTGAACGTCTTTTTTAGGATCTGATGATGCAGTGAAGGTGAAGGCCGTCAACGAGATGATGGAGCGTATCAAACATGGCGTGGTGCTGCGGCCAGTCAAGACTCAAGACAGCAAGGTTAATGTTTTTGTGAGCTATTTTACGGGGTTTTTTTCCGAGTAGGAAGCTGAAGTTTCCTGTCCAACATTCACATAACGCCATTATGTCTCCTCTCAAACTCAAACTTCAATGAAGCAGCAGAGAGTTGCCGTCAAAGTGAGTACATTGACAAACGTATAGGGTAAGGGAGTAAATCAGTAAATTGTTATTTCTTTTTGTCGGTCAGCAACCTCCAGTCAGCGAGGAGAAATCTCAGGAGAGTGCCATGGATGAACTCAAAGGCATCCTGGTACAATGCACGTGCACACGCTCACACACACACACGCGCACGCAAACAAACGAAACTACCCGCATTGTGTCCGCCTGCAGGAGACGGTGAAGCGCAGTCCCAGCCGAGGCTCCCAGGAGGCGCCGTCGCCAACGGGGAAGAAGGACAGCGAACTGGAGGTTATCCTGAGAAGACGGCGAAATAAGGCGGGAGAGACCGGATCCGGAGGTACAACAGCTTCAATCTGTTGGAGTTGACTATCATGTTGATTCCGTAGGCTCGCAATCCAAAATTGACTCCCTTTGCTTGTTTTAGTTGACTCTATGTGAAGTCTAGTTCACTCTCTTAGCTCTCGTGTTGTAGTTGACTCCTTTCTTTCTTGTAGTTGACTCTCTTGGCTTTCATGGAGCAGTTGACTCTCATGTTGTGGTTACCTCACTAGATTCCACCAAAGTTGACTCTGTTGGCTGTCACATTGTGGTTGACTCTCTTGGCGCTCATGTTGTAGTTAATTAAATTTGTGCTCGGCTCTCATCCCATTACATTTGAACCGCGCAATGTTCAATAAATTGAGTGACGTTTAATAAGTTTTACACGGATCCCATTGACCCGACTTGTGGGTCCCACCACCATGATGGCAGCATCACAGTGACAAGTGAGCAGGCAAATTACACGCTCGTTTCACGCTCCAGGCTACACTGCGTGTGACCCGCAGTGGCAGCATGTCTTCAGTAGAGGGCGACCAAAGTCAGGTCATGTCATTGGCTGATTGACATTTCCATGGAGAATGTTTGAACCGACCCCGGCTCGACCTCATTCATTCTATGAATTATTAAAAACTGTACGTTCGAACATGATTGGATTCTCTCGCTTCCACGGACGATGGAAATCTTTTGGGATTCATGTCATAGTTGATTCTTTGTTTTGGTTAAGTCTTTCGGGTCTCATATCGTAGTCGACTCTCTTGGCTGACGTGGCATGCTGGAATTGGCTCTCACGTCATTGTTGATGAACTAGCTCTCGTGTGGTAATCGACTCTGTAATCTCTCGTGTTGTGTTATCTTTTTTTCCTGGTCAGATGAGCGTGATGGTCATCTGAGTCACGTGTCATCCTGCGACAGTTTGAACGGGAGATGCGCCAGCAGCGAGTCGGGAAAAGATACAGATGGTTCTGTCACACCGTCCAACCCCACGTTGGCCTCACGGCCGGTTGGGGAGAGGCGAGGATCCGGTCCTGGACCCGTGGTGGCGAGGAGGAGGAGCTCGGACAAATCGGGAACCTGTCAGGAAAGACAATCCGGTAGCTCTGTGTCGGAAAAAGACACGGCCAACACTCCTGTCCGAAATGGCTGCGAGCACAGGTGGACGACCAAAGCGCGTCTTTAAAATGAATTATTCTTTATTGTTTAGATTTTCAGTCACCCAGGTCAGGGTAATCTGCCAAAGAAGGATTGAAGGCAACTGCACCCTTCTTGGTTGTTGAAGACTTTTCACATTTAAGGCTTTTCACTTCTAACGTGTACGTGTGGAGTTCCCTAAAAAATGCAACAGTGGGTCACAATTGTAAATGTTGAATACCAAGCTGTGGTTCACCAATTTTTAGGTGACTGCACTCCTCACTACTCTTCAATATTGCTAATTTTTTTTTCTTGAGCTTTTGTCCATGGGGTGAACAAGCTTTTCTTTTTTAAGTGCATTATTTTGGGAGAAAATCCTATTGAGTTGAGTTTCGGTCGCATGCGGCCATAATGTGGTTGAAATGCTAGAATGCTAGTTGAAGTACTTGCATGTTCGTGTCCCTCAATTCTGTACTCTCGATTACACTAAATTCTCGAGGAGGAGCCTGTGCTTGTAGAGGCTACCTCCTGAGGCAGACGGGTGTTCCAATCTATCATGTCCACTCTAGTGCTTGCGCATGTGGTGTTCGGTTGGACTTTTACTAAGCGAGGAGGGTGGTTTTAGGCATGCGCCGCGTGTAAAGTGTTCTGAGATAACTATGGTCTGGCATGAAATAAATAACTTTGAATTGAATTGAACTCCTTTGAATTGAATTAATTTGAACTGAATTGAATTGCCACAGCTCATCGGTGAATTTTGACAAAAGCTCAATTGAAATACCGAGATTTAATTATGGATTCTTTTGGATTCAAGGTGAAACATCTTCAACATCCAACAAGAGTCCAGTTGCCACATTGTTTAACTTTTGCAATTTGATTCTAGAATCCACGATTAATTTGTGACTTGTTTCCGCTCCGCAGTGTTACCGAAGACGCCACCGCAGCAAAGACGTCCATCCGGTCCAATGGTGTTGACCATGGTGAGGGCACGCGCTCTGCCACCTTTGTCGTGGGTGACATGAATGACGGTGACACTGAGAGCCACAGCCAGGGAGCGTTCTGAGAATATTTGCCTATTATGCACGATTGAATCACAAACAATGCACAGACGCTGACTCTGTTCCATTTTTTTTTCTTTTTTTTTTTGGAAAGACACGAGAGGTTTTGCTCGAGTTCATACTAGGAGGCTAAAAGGCTGAAATGCTAACGTGCTAGCGACCGTAGCCTGTTAGGTCACATGACTGACATTTGAAACACAGATGCAATTGAACACCTATTAACTCATAAAACAAACAATCCAAAGACTGCTGTACATTTGTTTCCACCAAACACATGAGTTTTTTTTTGTTTGTTTTGCTAACATGCTAACAATGAAAATCTCATTTGTCACATTTCCATGCAGATGCACGCTAACACTACAACATTATTTCATACAACAAACAATCCACAGAGACTGGCTGTAGCTCTTTTTAAAAACAGCAGAACATGTGAGGTTTTGTTCCATGCTAACATGCTAACGACCACTTCCTGTTAGGTCACATGACTGACATATTGCGGACACACTTCAACCCTTACGTTAGGTCATAAAACAAAGCATTGAGGATTAACTGCTACTGCTAATGTTAGCGCGACAATCTGACACGATTAAGGAGATAACATCACATCAGAACATGATGACACCCCCTGCTGGCCAATTACAGTAATCCTAGCTTTAAATAAAAAAGGCCTTTCAAAATATTTTTGTCACATTATTTTAGTGAAACTTTTTGTTGCCTTTCATGTTTTTTTTTTTTGGTGAGACGTGTGTTTCCACGTGATGCAGGCTAACTTTTTTTTTGGGGTGGTGCAAATGATGCCTTGGTCTCACTTTGTGTCGGTGTGTTGTGTGAAAAAAAAATCTCAACATTTTGAGATTATGAAACAATAATTATTGGGGATCGATTACATTTATTGTTTTTTCCAGAACAAAAATTCAGGACAGATAAGCAAAAGATGTAAAAGGTGCATTCCTTACCATACGCTGATTGACCACTTTATTGGGAACGCCTTCGACAGCTTAATATTCATCCATCCATTTTCTATAACCAAAGCCTTGTTTAGTACGCAAGTTATGCTTTGGTGCCGTCTAGGGGCATGAACCAAACTTTTAGGGGTGCTGTCAAATACTCGCAGAAACTTAATTTGAACCATTTTTCATCTTTCTACCCCCAATTTTGCTGCTTTAGAATGTACATTTTCCCAGTGTGGGACAAATATAGGATGTCTTAACTTTGTCTTGAAACACTAAACCCAGGCCTGAAACCCAATTTGAAACCCGAACTATTGTTTGAAAGCCTAATTTTTTGTATGAAACCCATTTTAAAACTCTGTGTATGGTGTACCTAATCAAGTGTCTACTAAGCATCTTTTTTTGAGGGACTTGCGTGCAGTTGCTTCTCGGCGACCTCACTTCAGGTGAAAACGTCTTCCGTCTTGCCAAGGTGTCAGCAATGCCTCTCTTTGATTTTGTTATGTTTGGAATAACTTGGCATCATCCAGCAAATTACTTTTGTGGAAATGAGTTGATTTGATTGGTTGGACATGACGAGAGCCTTTTATGCATAATCGAGGACTCCTACAGGCCTCTCACACACAGCTCCCGCTGCCATTTTTTTTTTTTGTTTTAAACATTTACACTTCACTTTGGGTGACTCTTGATGTCGTGTGTGTTTGGGATATATACATAAATATATGGAGTGTTGAAGGGTTTTTAAATTTTCATGTAACCATCACTTGAAATAAATTGCAATGCAAACTACAATTTGTGTCGTCTATTTGGCAGAAGAAAGCAAATGTCAGCAGACAATATTGGATGTCTCAGCTGTTTTCTGGTTTGCATCCACCACCAAATGAAGGACATCAATACAAATGTGCTTCAAATGACACATTTGCACATCTCGAGCTTAGAAGTCTGCATAGTAGTACAATGCTGCTCCCCAGTGGACATTGTCATTTTAGTGCTGCTAAGTGGGGGACTGAAAAAAATGTAAACAATGAGGAGAAAAAAAGTCATTATGCAGTGACAATGAGCTAAATGTCTTTGTTGGCGTTAAAAAGTCCAAATCTTTTTTTTTTTTTTTAAAGAAATACAACATAGGATTAAAGAGAGATAATATTTTTCGAGACAAAAATTTCGACACATTTTTCTTCAAGACAAGAAAAATGTCACAATGACAAAAATGCCACGACACTGAGTATAAACTGTGGTTTCGGGGCAACAATTAGCATTTTGCAAGAATTGCCTTTTTTTTTTTAGATATTATTATTATTTTTTTTTACACGGATTATCCTCGATATTTGTGTGTTTAAAGTTGTTGCTTGTTTCTGGGGAAAATAATTTTATAAAAATGCAAAAAAGGATATAAACGGCTTGGAATTCAAAATATTAATCACATTGAAAACATTTTTTTCTATGTGAATATCTAAATTCCCTCAAGTTTGATCACTCAAATTTATGTTAAGTTTGGATTTGGCCCTTCAATATCTTTGGATACATTACTATAATATTGAATTTAAAATATTACTAAATTAAAAGGAAAATAATAATAACAATAATAACAACAATAATAATAATATCTGTAAAATGTGTCAGAACATGCGCGTGAAGAGTTTTTCGGACATAAAATCTTTGTGCCGTCCCACGTCACGTGACTGGTCGTATGACTCTCAGCTGCGTTATGACGTCAAACGCGGAAGAAAACAGAGTCGCAGTCGGGCGGACTGTCGGGAGTGCAGTTGCATTGTTCACCGGCGTTCTTTTTATTTTTTTATTTTTTGCTCATTTTATTTCATCTTAACCAGGCAAACATGAGGAACATTGCGATGTATGCCGTCACGTTGAGCATCTTGGGAGTTGTAGTTTTAACCGAAAAGCAGCACGGGTGGAAGAGAATCAACAAAGTTGCGGTGAGGCGAAAACGTGTCTGTGTGTTTGTTTGTACAACCCCTGTAGTATGTAGTAATGACCATATGTTCTGCTTTATCAAAAGTGCACATTATGTTTTTTCGTGTTTGATTTGCATTGAATCTCACAGGACATTCTGTCCGGTACGCGTATTTCAAAACTAGTCTTTCCGTGTGCAGTTTTCAGGCTTCGCGTGGAAGAACTGCGGGAAACCAGACGCGCCGGCGGTGCTGAAGACCCTCAGCGTGTCTCCCGACCCTATCAGCATCCCCGGAGACTTGACCGCGTCCGCGTCGGGATCCACATCAGTGGAGATCCGTGCGCCTCTGACCGTCAGTACTGGACACACGCACACACGAGTGGCCCTGCTCAAGGGCGTATTTTTGTCATTTGGCAGCAAAAAACAAAAAAGTCAGTACTTTAAAGCGAAAGAAACTTTCTTAATCCGTTTTGTTTTTTACGAGGCGTAATTTGCTTGCCTTAAAAGCTAAGTCCGACCCAGGCGGAACTTTTACCACAACAACTTTCTTCTTCCTCTTTTTGACACCATTAAAATACTTTGAACTTGAACAGGCTTTGATTGCGATGATGTGTCAGCTCCACAGGTTGATGACACCGAGCGTCATGAGACGTTGCTTGGAAACCCAAACTTAAAGCTCAAATTCGAAAGATTAAACCTGAGTTAAAAGCTTCATTCGAAACCCCAAACATTTATTTGAAATCCCACTCGTGACATCCAGATCTTGACTTGAAACTGTAACGGTGAAAGGACACGTTGATCCTCTTCTCTTTCATCTATAACTGGTTCTAAACAAAAAAGAGTATGCAGAAAAGTGTTTATGATCGAATGACTCTGTGTCTAATGTGTTGTGTTGTATTAATTTGTTATTGTTATTCTGACTTCAAGATGGCGCCACGAGAGTGGCTGCCTTTCCAGCAGCTCCTCTACTTTTTATTCTTCTACTTTCTTCCTTTCATAACTTCTGCTGTAAATTGGGAATTTCTCCATTGTGAGACGAATAAAGGTTTTCTTATTCTTATTCTATTATTATTCTTATTAACCTTTTTTCTTTTTGTTTTTTCAACTCTGCTTTGAAAGACTTAAGTCTCATTTGAAACCCTCACCCAGCCTTGGACCCTTGATTTAGAACACCAACCTCTGTTCAAAATTCTACTTTGACACAGAATTCTTGACTTGAGACCCAAATGTGAAACGAAACCATGCCTTGAAGCCCTCCTTTGAAACCTTAACCTTAGCTTCAGTCTCTAATTTAACACCCAAGGCCTTGTTTGAAACCCTACTTTCGATCTGCTCAGAAGTTCATGTGACAATTGTGTGATGGCGCCATAAAAAAATGTTAACAAGTCAAATCTCGTGACAGGTCGTCACGCTAACAGTCAGTCAATGGAGCACCACTATATTTGATGGTCACAATACAAAAATAAATCCTTTCAAATTTGACTTTGAACAAGTACTGCATGTGACAGGAAGTGATCTTACAACATCCTGGCAGCATTTTCTAGAACATCATGCAAGTGTTTGTGTTTCCCGGCCAGGTGAACATAACTTTGGAGAAAGAGGTGGCCGGTTTTTGGGTGACGATACCGTGCATGGACGAGATGGGAAGTTGTCACTATGCCGACGCCTGCGACATTTTGACCCAGCTGATTCCACCTGGACAAGACTGCCCGGAACCACTACACACCTACGGACTGCCCTGTCATTGCCCCTTTAAGCCTGTAAGTGGCGCTGCACACAACACGCTAAGTACACGATCTGAATGCTTATTTACACAACTGGATTAGCATTAGCATTAGCACAAGATAGTCACTTCCAACTAAGTGCTTATATGATCCCCTTTAGTGATCGCGATAAATTCCGGGTCGCTTACGGTGATCAGCTGCGTGCGTTTACCTGGTCGAAAATGGCGGCAATTAGACTGACAGTAGCCAATCAGAGTCACCTTGGTTTGTTTAGTGTGGTGCACCAAAGATTTGTGATTTCATTGTGTTTTTTATCTGTAAAGCACAAAAACAGAGCATTTGTTTCTAGCATTCTTGATCACACCACACATCTTCACTTTTAAAGTGGTGGCATCTACTTTTGAGCTACTTGAAAGGCAGCGCAGGACGCCGTCTGCTGGCCAGATTTTGATATTGCAGCCAATTTTACCTTGATACATTTTCCTCTTCATTCTGTTATTTTATATTTTGTACATTTATTGTAAAGTTGAGTATTTTTAAAACATGTATTTGTGTGTTTTAATATTTTATTATATATTATATATTATTATTTAATATTTTAAATTTACAGTCCTGTTCATAACATTTTAAAGTATTCTCTAATGTAGTTGGGAAAAAAATTAAGACAATGACCATTATACATAATGAGAAAACAAATTGTGTTCACTTTTATGTCATCTTGTCCAGCCCATCTACCAAAGTTCATGAAAAAAAAATGTGCGCACTAGCATTCATGCCAACACTGTTGCTAACCAAAACAACAGTTTCCAGTCTCACAAACAAAGCAGTTGGTGAATCATTATCAAAACGAATTTCGATTTGGTAATTCACCTTGTTGCTCAGCAGAATTTGTCCAAAAGCCAATGGGGAAGAAAAGCCTTTTTTTTCTGCCAACTCTGTAACTCACCAAAACAGCAGATCACAATCTATCAACAATATAAAGGAATGATTCATGATTAATACAGTCAGAAAACGGGCCAATAAGAGTCTTCAGCTTTTTGTACGACCAATGTCACTTGTTGCTAGGCAGAATGTAAACTATAAAACAATAGTTTTCCAGTCAATCACATTCTGCCTAGCAACAGGCGATCAATGGGAAGAGTCAGAGTGGGTTGCAGACATTTATGCTAGGTTCACACTGAAGACAAATATGACACAGATCGGATTTTTTTGCCTGTATGCAAGCTGTATCTGATTATTTATTTTATTTTTTTGACCTCGTCTGATCAGCTCAATTCCGAATTTTTCAAGTCGAATTGGGTCACTCTTATATGTGGTCCTAGAATGGAGACCAAAAAAAAAATCTGAATTGAGCAGGAAGTCTTACAGTGTAAACCCAGCCATAAATGATGACTCTGTATTAAATATTAAATATTAACTCTTCTGTTTATTGTTTTGAGGGCTCTTATGCGCTGCCTGAGTCAGACTTCTTCCTGCCCTTCGTGGATGTTCCATCGTGGCTCACGAACGGAGATTATCGTCTTCAGGGAGTCCTGGGCGGCAGTGGTGGCACTGAGCTGGGCTGCCTCAAGGTGGCGCTGTCGCTCCATTCGGAATAAACGCCTTTTTTGAAATTAATAATGTAGGATTCTTTACTACAGAGATAATTCTTTTTAAAACTGCAATAGCCTCATGTTCATTTGCTTTTTTTCTTCATTAATAATCTTTTGTTATGGAATTTGCTGAATAAATGATGGAAAATGAAAACAATGGAGGTTCATGATGGGATAATTTGCTGTTGGGCATGTGAGAGTGTTGCACAGTGTACAGTTTTGTAATAAACATTTGTTGATCATTTATCTCATGTCAAGAACCAAATGACAATTTGCTCCCCCGCAAAAAAACAAACAAACAAACAAAACATTTTAACACCTGTTGTCCGCTAGGTGGTAGAAAATGTAATACGTTTGATCAATTGACATATTTGACCTTTTTTTCGAAGCAGGCATCTTACTACTCCTAGTAACACACACACACACACACACACACACACACACACACACACACACACGCACACACACAAAGTGAAAAGTGAGTGCTGACGCGTGTGTTGGTTTGCACAGGAAGGCTCACAATGACAGGAAGAAACAAGGAAGGCCACACAAACCCACACACAAAAATGACAAATTTTCTTGACTCATGACAATTATGTTTAAATCTCCCAAAACACACAAACATTCTTTTAAATATCAACTTGAATGATCATGTAATGGGTCAATAACTGTCACCTGACAATAAACACAGTTGAAAATGTCATGTGACCATACATAATCAGTAATCCATACCTTGTGACAATAAACTCATAACCATCGATAATGTTCACGCGATAACATAGTTGTGCAAGCGCAATAACGTCACATGGATTTCATGTCATGTGACCGCAAACCAATTTAATCATGTCTTGTCTCCCACCTTCGAACGTTCTCACGTTAGCCCGTTGCTCGCGCACGCCACCAACTTGTAACGTAGCACCGAGTGAAGGCCTCACCTTTGACCCCGAGCTTGAAGTTTGTTTGTTTGAGGCAAGTAGAGTGGGCCGCGGGGTGGGGGTGGAGGGTTGGGATTTAGGGAGGGGGGGTAGACAATATAACATGTCCGTCAACACTTGAAGGCGAGGAGCTGACAAATGACGTCAGTCGTCGAATAGAATAAGGGATGATAAGGTGCATACTTATGATGTATACAGTATGATGAAGATGGACTATATTGATGTGATATGCATTTTATTTTATTCACTTGTGATGTCATCAGTTGTTTTAGCTGGTGTGCATCCAGGCTGGTCAGATGTCAGACAATCAGATTAGATTACCAATGAAAACAAACACGCACACACACACACACACACTCACACACACACACACACACACACACACACACACACACACACACACACACACACGCTGCCTGGATGTAGCAGGCAATCATATTGCAGCAGGCTACTCTACTACTACTCTAGCGTTTCCATAACACCTCAATTCCTCTCAGCTCATCAGTACAGCACTAATATTAGGAGCTCTACGGAGGCAAGAAATATATGACTGCATCCCGACATATTGTCTATCTACATGTTGTGGCAGCACCATTTGTGTTCACTCTGTTGCTTAAGGGCCTAAAGAACCGCAATTTAGATGCTTATTAGCGTTAAGCTAGTACGCCGAAGGGTTAGCTATGCGGTTGTTTGAAATACAAATTCCCTTTGCTTTAAGTTTAATTAGAATGAACATCAATTGGGAGAGGTAAAAGCTGAAGTAAGTGCAATGCAAAAGATAGGCCAAATGACAACTTGTAGAACGAAAAATTGGGTCATTCTTATCTTAAGGTACCACGATATAAGCTCATACTATAAACCAACAGAAAATACTATGTACATATATGTATGGACACTGAATTTAAACATATCGAGGATTATTTCTAGTCAGGACAGAATGAGAAAGAATGGACGTTTGTTGTGTCTCGTGCCACCCCCGCCAATTCGCCTCCCCTCCCCCCATCCTCCCCCCAAGCAGGACATCCCGTCTACGGCCTTCACCGCCGCCTGACCGCTTCCTTCATGGGAAGAGAAAAGAAATACGGGAGAGGAGGCGAGGGAGATTAAGACGGGCGAGGGTTCAGAGTGGCCGAAGGAGTCGGCTGGCGTGGCGAGAGGGCGATGAGATGCTGATGTAGAGGGAAGCAAAAGGGGCCAGGGGTCAACGCGCAATCAGCGGCACAGAACAATTGAAGAAAAAAAAAAGGAGGGGGAATGAGTTCAGCAGCTGTCAACACGGGCAAAACATTCTGTCACTTGACGATAAACACAATTTAATAAACTTACGTGGGAAACACAAAATAAAGAGACACATGTTCAACGGGATGTGACATGAATGTAAAATAAAGCGAGGTGACAATCCACACATTTGATTGGAAATAGAGCCATGTGACACTGATCACATTAAAGTGTTAATAATGTTGTGGAACTGAACAGAACAAAGGATGACAAATACTTTTATTGAAAACAATCGAACAACACTGCCTTAAGAATTGCTCTGTAGCAGAATCCTAAAATATAACAGAAAATGCCATTGGCATGCTAACAGTTTGCATCGATAGCCACAGTTCAGGAACAACGGATGTTTGAACGGAAAAGGTGGGTCGACACATCTACGATTGTCTTTTATTCTGCCCCGAGGTGCCAAGGTGGACACACCAGAAGGAGCAACCCAATGAATCGGATTGCAGCATTGTTAAATTCTTTCCAATCTGTTTAATTACGTTCTTATTTTCCTCATTATCTCATGTTTGAAGACAAGTATGTCGAATATGCTAAACATTGGCTCACAACAATGACGGCTTAAAGCAGAAATGCGTCTTTTGCCACTTTGGACATTTTTTTTCTGCATTTTTCAATGCTGCCTTCCGAGACCACAAACAACAACTCCACAACAAGCACTGCGAATAGAGTCGGAAAGCTGTAATTGTACCCCTGCGAATGCAACAAATGTGTCACTTGTTGACAAATTTAAACTGCCACCACATGAACATAACACCCGAAACCACCGGCAATGTCCATGAGCCGCCTTCACGCCACACAGAAAACTTTTGGAATCATCCTCAGGTTGGGAAGAGACTGCAACCGGGTGTCAGGTTTCCTCCAAACGGGAGGTTTGTGGGGGGATTGTCCTCCTGCTTGTCTGGGATTCATTTGCATACCACCCTTCCCACCTGCTTTCCCATTGGCCGAGCCTGCAGCATGTGTGTACTCACTTCCAAACTTCCTCAGTCTCGAAAAAAACTTTCCAGCGGTGAGGAGGATGATGAAGTGCGCGGCGAGATGGTGGGAGCAGCTGTTGGAGTGAGCAATGCAAGCGGGGATCATAATCGGCATGATGATTTGTTCCTGGAGTGAAAATAAACCTGGAAAACCAACTTTTTTTTTGTTTTACAACTGGAAAAAATGATCTGATGCTCACTTTTAGTCTGAGCTCATTTTTGAGGATTTTATCACAAATTGTTGCGATCGATGTTGGGCACGCTGGACGGATACCTGAACCTCAACTTTTCTCCCAAAACGTAACCTTTTGTTTTGGAACTGGAAAAATGATTTGATTGTCACTTTGATTTGATTTGATTTCTTTTTTTTTTTAATGTTGATTCATCAGTAGCCATCTTCGTCATGTTTCTTCTTCAACTCCTTGTGGTTCTGAACGTGGGCTGGAGGGCTGGCTGCTCCGAGCCGTCATCCATCACCATTCACTACCGTGTCTGGGAAGAGCAACCCGCGGGAACCCGGGTGGGCCGTCTGGTGGACGACCTCTGGCAAATGGACCAGGTGGGTCCTCTGGAAAACTTCCAGGTTGTGGAGCATGGGTGGGCCCTTCCTTTTGCCATCAATGCCGGAGATGGTGAGGTCTCCACCCAGGGCCGCTTGGACCGGGAGGAGCTGTGTCGCGGTGCAGACGAGTGCGAAGTGGCCTTTAGTGTCCTGTACAGGAAGAGCGGGGCGGTGCACTGCCTGCGGGTTCACGTGGAGGTGATGGACCTGAACGACAATAGCCCCAGCTTTGCCAGTCCCGTCCAGGAGTTGGAGATCTCGGAGACGGCCGGATTACGGATGAGGATTCCGCTGGAATGCGCGGTGGATCCAGATGCAGGAGCCAATGGAATTCAGACATACACGTTGTCCGTCAACCAGCATTTTGCGCTGGACGTGACTTCTGCGCTGGGTGGCACCAAACAGGCGGAGCTGGTCGTGATCAAAGAATTGGATCGGGAAGTTCAAGGATCCGTCGAGCTCACCTTGACTGGGTGGGACAAAGGGAACCCGCCGAGGTCTGGGAGTGCTTTAATTCGTGTTTATATTCTAGACTCCAATGATAACAGTCCTACCTTTGAAGACAGCGCCCCCACGGTGGAGATACCCGAGGACACAGAACGTGGGACAACGATCATCCATCTAAGAGCCACGGACCCCGACCAGGGTGCCAACGGGGAGGTGAAATACTCGCTGAGTAAGCACTCACATCCTGACGTTCAGAGGCTCTTCTTCGTGGATCCACAGAGTGGCGCTGTGAGCATCAGAGCTCCTCTGGACTACGAGGCCCAGACCTCCCACGAAGTGGTGGTACAGGCCCGCGATCGCGGACCCAACTCCATTCCCTCACACTGCAAGCTCCATGTCAAGCTCGTGGATGTCAACGACAACGCCCCGAGGATCCACATGACCTGGACTCATCCCAGCTCTCCGGCTGCGACGGTGCTTGAAGGGGCGCCGGTAGACACCTTCCTGGCTTTGGTGAGGGTTTCGGATGCCGACTCTGGAGAAAACGGGAAAGTGACGGCTATGATGCAACACGGTTCCGGCCCCTTCCATATCAAAAAGATCCCCGGTGAAAATTACATGATCGTAACTGCGGGTGTCTTGGATCGAGAGAAAGTGATGGACTATAATATCACACTGGTGGCGCGGGATTACGGAGATCCGCCATTGACCTGCGTGAAACACCTGCCTGTCCGGGTTTTGGATGAGAACGACAATACGCCGGTGTTTTCCTCAGAGGTCTACAAAGCGTCATTCAAGGAAAACAACGTCGCAGGCTACCAAGCCCTCAAGGTCCATGCGCAGGACGCAGACTTGGAGCTCAGCGGCAGAGTTTTGTACCACCTTCACAACTCCAGCGACCTAAAGTCACCCACCCAGCCTTTCTCCATCCACCCAACCAGCGGTGTTGTCAGCGTCGTTCAGCCGCTGGACTATGAGGAGTACCACTCATATTTATTCCTGGTGGAGGCTGTGGACCAGGGTCACCCGCCTCTTAGGACCACAGCCACGGTGCAAATTGACATCCAGGATGTGAACGACAACTACCCGGTCATCAAAGATCCGCGACCCAAACAGGGCGTGGCTCAGCTCAGTGTTCCCATCAATGCGGATCGCGGGAACATTGTAACAGAGCTGGGTAGTGACGGTGAGGAAGGATCGACCGCTTTGCCCACCGGGCAGTCAGTCCGACAGGGATTTGACGGATTTCTTGCCTCCACCATAAAGGCTGAAGATTCCGACTCGGGACTGAACGGACAACTGCAATACTTCATCACCGATGGCAACCCCCTCTTCTGGTTAGATCAGGCCACGGGTCAATTGTTTGTCAACACCACCAACGCCACCCAGCTCATCGGGAAAACAGCGAAGGTGGACATTTCTGTCTCTGACATGGGGACCCCCAGCCTAGCCACCAAGGCCACACTGGAGGTGACTTTCATCAACCTCAAGGATCACTTGAAGAACTCGTCCACCGGGGACCGGGGGCGGTTCAGTTTCACCATGATGCTGGCCATCTGCTTGGGGGCGACGTGTCTTCTGCTGCTTCTCACCATCGCCTCGGTCACAACCTTCTGCAGACCCGACAAAAGGGAGTACCGGGCCTACAACTGCAGGCAGGCTGAATCCACGTACACGTGCCATCCGCGCCGTCCGCAGAAGAACATCAGAAAGTCGGACATTCAGCTCATTCCCGTAATGAGGGACCACAAAGAGGAGATCGCGCTGGAGGACAGTGAAAAGAGGCCACTCACCCCGTCACATGACCAACCCACGGAAAAGGTTTTAGAGTTGACGCCACTGATGATGAACTCGAGCTTCCATTCCCAAACACACCTCGAGGGCGACGTCCCTCATGGCAGGACTCTACGAAAACCTGCACACATCCAACTGGACGCCACTTTGCCTCTGACGCCGGTGACTTCCTATTGTACACTTCGCAAGGCAAGAAACCCGTCGTCAACGTCGTCTTCAGGATCCCATTCGAGCACGCTGAAGCGGAAGACGGCGGAGACGGCGGCTTCGACACCTCAGGCGACTCTCAGAAGGCCCAAGACATCAGAGGGTCGCGAGTCCAGCGATGCGGAAAAGCAACAGATGCTCCAGAATCTGGTGCGACTGTCCATGGCGGCCTTCGCCGACTCTATTGAATTCTCATCCGCCTCCCCAGAAGTGCAGGTGAGTCCTCAACCTTCTTTTGTGGGGCACCTTCTGGTGAGGCGGGTCCCACCAAGTCAAAATGTATGTTACGTGTCACATCACATGATCAAATCAAACATAATATACATAACCTGATTTACATGCATGATATGAGTTACATATAGCAAATGATGTACATACAGGTACATCACTTGATTTACATACATGATGTCACTTGGCTAACATGAGTAACATTAATTACATGGCATGACTTACATACAAAAACAATCACTTACGTAACTCACATGACACAGCACGATTCATACATGTTGCATGACCGAAATAAGCGACTACACATGACACGGTGTACATATGTGAGCTTTACAAATATGGCTCTCATATGTTTCATGATTTTCAGCACATCGTGTGACTTAAACGCGCCACATGATATGACTTACGGGAACAAAAAAGATATTACAGTCCACCCTCCGCATAGGGTCACCGATTTTTTTTTCCATAGCACACAAGAGAAGACGACCTGTATGATTTTCTGTACGTCACACAATTTCCACAAGTCACTCAACTCTTCTTGACAGCATGTGACTTACGTGTGTCACATGATTTGCATATGTGACAAGACTTAGACGTCAAATGATTTACTCTCACACGTCACATGACTTCCATACAGCATATCATATCCGGAAGGGGCAAAAGAAGTTCGTGCCTAACGTGCTAAGATGCTAACGCTAATGATGCGTTTCACTCGGTTTGTTGTCTGGATGAATGTGGGCCGTAAACCCTCGACTGCTTCTGAGCAACATTGGATGACATAAATTATAAACAGTTATGTGACTTCCATCCGTCACATGATTTCCGTCTTCTTTCCAATTGGACGTGAGCGAGTCTCCAGTAACTTTGCATGAATGATTTCCCTCCATCTCCACAATGTCTTTTTAATGCCTTATTTACTCTCTCCCTTTCTCCTCTGCATTAATTGTGTTCGCCCGCCATTGCCAATGTGTGATCACTCAGGGTTCAACATGTGCTTACAGTTAGCGTGTCGCTAATTAACTAGAGCCCCCCCTTGCCGCCTTGCCGTCCTCTCTTGCCCTCCCCCGCAGGCTTTGAAATTAATCTGAAGTGAAGTCCATTAGAGAATTGGGAGGAACACATGCACGCGTACACACACCACTGCCAGAGTAAGTCATCAAACAGGAGCATGGAAAAAAAAAAAAAGCAGCGCGTCTGTGTGCGTGTTAGGTGAGTGATGAGTGCGACTGCCAAAAGCAGAAAGCGTATTCACGCGCCGGTGTATCATTCGTCAGTGTCATCTGCCTCCAGAGATGCTGCTTTCAACTTAAAGATCGCATATCAATGCACAATGAATGTGTGTGTCTGTGTGTGTGTGCGCGCGCGCTCGAGCGAGACATGTGTAAAATGACACCATCGTTCTGCTTTGCAAAGAAAAAAAAAACGAAGCGAATGCCATTTTTGCTGCAAAGGCAAAAGATTTTACGGCATTCAGGGTTGTGTCGAGGGCAGCTCAGTGGTTGACTGGTTAGCGCGTCTGCCTCACAGTGCAGAGATGCAGGGTTCGATTCTGGCTCCGGCCTTCCTGTGTGGAGTTTACATGTTCTCCCCGTGTCTGCGTGGGTTTTCTCCGGGTACTCCGGTTTCCTCCCACATTCCAGAAACATGTGTGGCAGGTTTATGGTCAATAGTAGTCATCAGTGGGAGTGGTAAGTCGGCAGCCCTGAGTAGCAGCACCAGTGGCCCCTTTCACGCTGCCTTCATGGCACATCAGAGGTTGATCGGTCAAGCTGTCATTTATTCACCCATTCGTCACTTTGAGAGAAAGGAAGCAGTCAGCGTTTCTACCCACCATGCATCAGTCCTCACCCGCCCCCGTGGCCCACTTGGCACCAGTACCGCTTCGGACGTCGGCCTCCTCCCTCTGACTTGGAGAGGAACTTGCCTGTTGCGCGCACGAACACACGCACACACTTTAGCGTCCATCCTGGAAGGAAGGCAGCCAGAAAAGAATAGACTTTTTTTTTTTTTAATGTGAAGGTCACTTCCTGCCTGCAAAACGCACGTGCAAAAACACACCAAGTCGTATATTCATCTACACACACGCACGCGCACGTTGATAGATTAACCTTCACTGGTGTGCGCGCGTGTGTGTGTGTGTGTGTGTGTGTGTGTGTGTGTGTGTGTGTGTGTGTGTGTGTGTGTGTGTGTGTGTGTGTGTGTGAGAGATGGACATTAGCAGCTGCTTCTCCCATAAAACTAAAATCACACACTCTCACTGTGTGGTTGGTTGGCGTTATTTTATTGTGACTCACACGTCGGTACATCTCAACTTCCACGCGTCAAACGCCTTACATGTCACTTACGTCACATGACTTACATACATGACTTACAAGCCTCATGTCACTTACATATGCGTTACATGCCATGACTTATGTGACTGCCACGTGTCACGTGACCAACACAGGCCACCACTTGTGCAGGTCACACGACTTGCATACATGTCATGACTTACAGGACTTCCACGTCACATGACTTCACTGTATAAAAGACACAATGTCCCGCGTGTCACATGACAGACAAGAAGAAGTCGAAGTCAGGAGTCATGACTTGGTTACGTCATCACACACACAAAAAATAAAATAAAATCGGCTATGCATGTGTGCAAGTAACCGAGAAGTCATTGTTTGTCATACCATTCACAGTTAGGGTCCCATAAAATAAAATGCAAACATATCTAAAGCCTTGGTCAACATACTCATAATATAGCAGGATCACATCTGAGTAAAAAAAGGAAAGTTTTTTCTGAGTTTAATTTACTAGATAATGACATGCATTTGCCAATCAGAGCCCATACCGTTTTTGCATGCTGCCATTAATGGCCCATTCATTCAAATCATATCTCAAGAGCACAAGGACAAAAACAAATCCTTCATAATTATAAACGCTGCCCTTGACTGAGCTTTTTAATGATTTCTCTCTTTTGTCGAAACAATGACTGTGAATGGTAGGATAAACAATGACTTCTCAGCCACGTTGTTTGAAAATAATGGATAGGATTGACAATACAAGAACCAAATGCACTATTCTAAAGTCAGAGTCAATTTGGATTCAGACGTAGTTTCGGACCACCGATGTCGATTGGTTAAGTTTGCCGTCCATATTGTATTTGGATTAATGGGCTGTTCCCTCAAGATACCGGCCCGCCGGGCATACGCCCTGTACAGCAGATGGCCAGTTCGGCGCTTATTTTCTTGTTGCTGGACTTGAATTTAATTGTCATCTGTGTTGTCGTGCAGCAGATTTCTCAGCTGCTGTCGCTCCTCCGTCAAGGTCAGCTGCAGCCTCGGACCAACTTCCGCGGAAACAAGTACTCTCACCGAGCTGCCGCAAGGTCAGTCTGCATCCTTTCTCATCTTCTTCGTCTTTGTCCACGTAAAAAAAAAAAAAAAAAAAGCACAGAGTACATCGAATGGACATCAAGTTCACAAATCAATTTGTTTTGTCTTCCCCCCCCCATGCGTGCAAACATGAACTTTTAGGAATGGTTGACTTTGGAGTGGGGGGGGGGGTAGGGTGTTCCTAATATTTTGACCATTGCATGAAACTGGAGAAAGTGGGAACAGCTCCCAGGATGATGCAGTACAACACTGGGAGCTTAATGGAGACCCATGATCGTGTGTACGCGTGTATGTGTGTGTGTGTGTGTGTGTGTGTGTGTGTGTGTGTGTGTGTGTGTGTGTGTGTGTGTGTGTGCGTATGTGAGAGACCTTCCATGCCTGAAATAAACGCAACAGATAAACAGGAAGTCACAGGTCATCCAGGACGCGGAGCATCATCCGACACTTGAATTTAAGCAAAAACTGGACACAGATGCATCTTCAGTGACGTATTTTTGTTACGTGTGTGCATGCAGGTACGCAGGTCAGGACTGTTCTGACTGGCAGAGCACCAAGGACAGCGGGCACGGAGAGAGCGAGGCGGGCGACATGGACTGGGAGGCGGGGAGGGACTCACCTGTCGACCCCCAACTTGAGGAGGGATTGCACGACCTGCTCAACCAAACTGGTACGCCCACAAGTGAAGGGACTCAAATGTTGAGGCGCGACGATATTATTCTTTCCTTTTGCAGCAGATTATTTCATCTGATTTGCTACTTATGGAATGTTTAACTTCGTTTGTCCTGAACGTGCCACCCTCACATTTTTTATGTTGACATTTTAAGTGTGTTTGTGGGTCATGGTGACGCACACGTGCATGTGTGTGTGTGTGTGTGTGTGTGTGCGTGTGTGCGTGTGTGTGTGTGTGTGTGTGTGTCTTCCTACTATTGTGGTGGTCTGAGCCTTGAGGCCCCTTACAGAGGGTAATACCACCAAAACCAACACCCCCCCTAGACAAACAGTGTGTGTGTGTGTGTGTGTGTGTGTGTGTGTGTGTGCGTGTGTGTGTGTGTGTGTGTGTGTGTGCATGTGGTGCGCGCCTGCTCGTGTGGAACCTTTGATTCTGTCGCCAACATTCCAGTGCTCTTTTTTATTTTTTTATTTTTGGGCCCTTTGACTTTTTTCTTTTTCCTCCTGCGGGGTGGAGATTTGGTTTCACTTCAAGAGGAGGAGTAATGAATTAATGCAATTTCCCCAACTTCTGTACAGTTCAGGTTTGGTTGGCAGTGTCACGGGTGAGCTGGAGTTAAGAATCGAGACAGTCAAAAAAAAAAGTTAAGTTAAATACAAACAAGAGAGCAAAGTCAAACACCACCATGGAAATACATTTGAACCAAGAAAACATGTTAAGAACCAAATTAATCGTCAAAACACATGTCATTCCGGGAATTGTTTCCAAATATGAAGTTGAGGAACAAGTCAAATCCAGTAAAAATCGAATATGAAGTCAACATGAAAAACCATTTTTGAACTCCTGAAAATGTGAACCAAATCAATCACGCAAAAACAACTCCAAAAACAACTTATCGCATTTCGGCTGAAGTCCAAAAACAAGTACCATCCCCCACACCCCCACACCCCCCAGAAAAAAAAAAAGAAAAGCCTGAATTAAGTGAATTTTGAGCAAATGACAAAGTTCAGAATCGAGTCGGTCAAAAAAAAAAAACTATAATTTTTTTTTTTTTTTTTAAGTCAATGAATGGTCACCATCCAGTATCAGGCCACAAACAGACAAATGATGGACTGTTTCCCAATCTCTCTCTTAAAGACACACAATCATCACTTTTTCATTCAAATACTGTATACTGTAAAAGTGCACACAGATCCAAATCAGTGCCGTGATGCAAACGTTCTAAGCGTACAGTTCACCGTTTTTGTTCGCAGCTAAAACTTTAAAAGCTTTTCAAGAGGATTTAAACTTCTGAAACAAAGACAGGAAAGAAGGGGCTCAACTGAGTGGGCGCCAGATCCCCAACTACTGCTTGTGTGTGTGTGTGTGTGTGTGTGTGTGTGTGTGTGTGTGTGTGTGCGTGCGTGCGCGCCTACTAATGGCTTGCATGTGTCTGACTGAGATTGTTTGACTTCTTTTTTGAAACTACACCTGAGGCGACTTCTGCTGTTCAACTGTTTGCCATTTGAAACGTTTCATTTGTTGTTTACGTCTCATTTTATTGTCATCCAACACTTGAAAAGTACTTTTAACACCTGACATTAACAGAGAAAACTTGTCAAGTAAAAATCAAAGCAAAAAAAAGCAGACAAAAGTTTGATCACATTTAACAGGAGCAAGAGACACGAACAGATGTGGCCAGAACAAAAGAACAAGAAAAACTCACAGGAGAGGCACAAAAAGAGGATAGGACAGAAAGATGGTCATAACAGGACTATAAGAACAGACAAAATCAGGAACAGCACAAGAACAGGCAAGGAAAAGGAACAGTAGAGCCGCGGTCCAAACCAGAACAAAAAACAGTACAGAAGAGTGAAAAAAAAGAACTCAAGCAATTACTGAATGAGAACAGGACAGAAGAACAACAACAATGAAGACAGAACAGGACACTGACTGTGAAGGAAAGGCAGGGACGGAACAACAACATAAATAGGAACTACATTGAGAAACAAGCAAAAACAGTCCAGAAAAGGAAGGACAAGGCAAAGAAGACAGACGAAGAAGGACAGGGACAGGAACATAAATAGGCAAGAGCAATACGGGAAAAGAACAGGACAGGCAAGGTATGAACTTGAGCAGGGACAGACAGGACCAGAGCAAGTCAGGCCCAGACAGAATAGAAACAGGACAAAAGAAGTACAAGAATAAATCTAAAAAGCAGAACTGGAACACTGATATGTTCGGACAAGGGGAGAACAGGACAGGCAGGAATGGAAAGAGACGTACAACAAAAGAAGAACGAGACCAAGAACAGATGAAGGATCTCGACAGGACAATTCCACATCAAAACAAACATTTCCTGTACATTGACTTTCTCATGTTCACTTTTCTCATGTTCGTGAAAGAATTCAAGGCCGTGACAACACAAACAGGAAGCTCAGAGAAATCCGCCGTCGCAAAAACAGCGATAACGTGACACACGTGTTCTTACAGAAGACATCAGTGACCCGTCGTGGATGGCGCGTCTGTCTGTGACTCTGTCGGGAGATTACCACGACAACGTCTTTGTGCCCAACGAGCCTCCATCCTCCGATAGCGAGCTGATGCCGCGTCACGCCTTGGACTCCTCGTCGTCCTTCTCCACTTTCGGTACTACAAAAGAATTTTTTCTCTGTCATGACGTCACTTAATGCGGTTTTATGATCTTTTGAACTATTCAGCTAGAAAGATGTATTGACTCAATCGCCACCTTGAGAATTTATTTTAAAACCTTAGCCGCCACGAGCAGTTTCACAGGGCAACATAACATTGAGAACGTACTGTATGTCTTTCATGAGTAAACCCACAAAAAGGTCAGGAAGGCATGCACCAAAACATTCAAGAGGGCAGAAATTTTGTTTTGAAGGAGCCATTTTATGGGCATTTTGGCCATTCACGCTTATTTTAAAAATGATCCCCCTTACACACAATGATTACATTTGGTTGGCATATCTATTGGGACTGGACCCACAAAAAAGCCACAAGAAAGAAATGCCTGAAATAAAATAGCCATTTTAGGGGTCATTTTCAAGCATATTCGCCCCTGGAATTTATTTTGAAAATCCAACCACCACAGTCAGTGTTATGCAGCTTTGATAGGCATGTCGATCATGCATAGACGGTTAAAAAAAATCTCAACAAGCCATAAAAGAACAAAACCAAACAAAAAAAAAAAAAGGAAGTCTGCCGATTTGGTTTAAAGCGGTCATTTTAGGGTTCTCTTCGAGAGATTCTTTACTTTTAGATTTTTTTGGGGGGGGGTGGGTGGAGGAGTTCAGCCTGCAAAACAGAATTTACAAAGCAACATGAAATTTGCTGGTCACATATATCACGAGTAGACCTACAAAAAAGTCTCAAGAAGCCAAGTCGGAGAAGACAACATTTTCCATTTCGGTTTGAAACAACCATTTTAGGGGTCTTTTCCAAGCATCCAGCCCCTGGATTCTGATTATTGTTTAAATTCAGCCCTCAAAGCTTAGTTTTACAGAACAATATGAAGTTTGGTAGACATCTTTATCACAAGTGGTCCCACAAAAAAAGTCACAAAAAGTCTGAAAAGACTGTCTTCCTTTTTCCTTGGAAGCAGCCATTTTATAGTCATTTTGTCCATTTTCACAATACTATATTCGTTTTAAGAGTGCCAATGATCAGGGCCAGAAACAACTGAACACATCCATGAATGCATTTTCAAATATCTTGAGACGACTCACACGCTCTTGTTACCTCTCTCAGGAAAAACCCCAGACAAGGACAGCCCACTGGGCGGGGCCTTGCTCTCGGAGGTCAGCACGCTCTTCGAGATGCTGATGACGCAGAAAGCCGATGCCCCCCCGGGCCCTCGAGCCGACGTCCTCTACCGGCTGTCTTCGGCGTATCGACGCTCGTTGGAAGCGGATAGCGCCACGCCCGCTACTAGCAGCCCGATGAGAGGCCTGCCCCCACAGCCTGGACACTTTTGACACTGGAAACCAAAGAAATCACAGCGAGTGTTATGTACTATCATTCGCTGTGTAATTTAAACTATTAAGTCATTTGTCCTTGCTTGACTGCAACATTACCAAACAGGAAAGTAAAAAACAAAAAAACCAACAACGCACAACATGTCCAAATAATGCCAACATGGCCGAAATTTTCCTTGACTGTTGTCAATTGGACCTATTTAAATTGTTCTGTTTGTTTCGCTGCAGTTATAGCAGTTCAGGTAGTCTGGAGCAACACAATCGAGTGGTCTACAAGTATAAACGACAACATTACAAAAAAAATGAAAACAAAATGTGAAACGCTTTTACAAAGTATACAGAGTTAGATAAATTTCAGTCAGTCTGGGAGGTCTGTGAGTCTCTTTAGGACGAGACCATCTTCACAAACAATAAGACAATAGGTCTGAGTTTGTTGGGTTGATTTCCTAAATTTCCGACGTTAATCATGAAACTTCGCCGTCATGCTGTACCCACCTGCAATGGCCAACACTAAGATTTTTGCTATTCATATTCGGCTCTGTAGTCTGGGGAATAAAGGCTTTAAAATGGCCGTTCGAAAACCAAAATGGCCGCCTACCTGTATCTCTTCAGGTATGTTTTGAGACTTTTTTGCAGGTCATCTTATGACAGACATGCCTACCAAATTTCATGTTGATCAGTCAAAGTGGCTACAGTGGGATGGATTTAAACAAAATATGGAGTTTTGAGTAAGGGGAGTCCATGAAAAAAAAACAAAGCAAAACAAAACAAAAAAGTCAAAGCAGGCATTTACATTGTAAAGTAAGATTTCCCAACTCAAGACTATCTCGGAAGTATCATTTTATTTTGTTTTGGGTGGTTCACATTTTGTATTTTGAGTTTCATTTCGTCATTCTGTTTGTACTCCTGGGCCACTGTAGCACAATGACAGACAAAATCATCATACCAAGAAGCAAGAAGCACAGTTTCGTTGTAAAAAGATGAAATGTGGCATTTATGACTTTTTTTTTTGTAATGTCAAACGTTGATTGCACTGACAATTGAGCGGTGTTTTAAGGGAATCCAATTTTGTCTTGTGTCAACACTGAATCAAATTAGGCTTCATACTCAAAAGAGGAAGATGAAGACATGGTGGACGTAAAGACAAGTTGTCACGAGAAGGTCGCTGGGTGGAAACAATGAAGAGGGGGAAACAGGAAATGGGAGAAAGGAAGTAGCTTTGATGGCAAATAAACGGAGGGAGGCCAATGGCCACCAGACTGTTTTATATTTGCGAATGGCTCATTAAGCAAAGTGAAGCTCACGTTCAAACAGTTTGTGTTTGCGTACACGTGAAATAGCAGATTTGCCAGGTGAACTAGCCCCCTCTACCGGCCATTAGTCGCAGTTATAACCTACCGACATGCAAAGTCCTTTTGTATTCGAAATTCTACGAGCTCGGCAATTTAGAGTTACAAGGATGATAGTGGGAAAGAAAAGGAGCGACAATAAAGCCAAAACTGGCGATGACTAAAGCGACACTGACGACAACAAAATGAGAAACGACATAAACAAGCACAGCCATAATGGCAACAAAGTCAAACACCCACAGTGACTACATGAGCAACAAGCACAAAATTGGTACCACTGAGACAACGAAATAGGCATCCATCTACTTTCACGTCCATTAATTTGTGAAAAATCGGATCGTTGATTGGGAAATCCATACAAAGCAACCACAATGACAACCAAAGAAAACACCAAACAGGACAAAACAAAAACATTGAAAAGATTACAAAATGGGCAGCAGTGACAAAAACAACTACGGACATTACAACAACACCAAAACCAAAAGCAACAACAACAACCACAGTTACAATGACAACACAATACCAAAAAACAACAACAACACACACACACACACACACACACACAATAAGAACAGCAAGAAAGAAAAACACAAAGAAGAGCAACAGCAGTGAAAACAACTAAATGTGGGCTTCAAACGGGGAATTGGCCATCTCACTTAGCACACCATCACAATGATAGAGTGACTGGAAGTGTCACAGAAAGAAATACAAAATGGAGCCATCCGATGGAAATATGTAGTCACGTTGAAGGCTGTGATGTGGATTATGTTGCTTATACTTCCCGAGCTTTGTTGTCATGGTAACCTAAGTGAAATATAATATAGTGTAAAGGCTTTTAAAGTGGGCAAATCCTCTCTCCCACGCTCCCATCTGCCATGTTGAATAGCGTCCGTCGCACATTTGTCTTGATGATGAGGTGAAAAGGTTCCCGCGCTAAGCTCTCGCCGACTCGGCCGTCATACATCAGCCCGCTTTTCAACGAATGCTGACTCGGCCAGCCTCATCTTCCACTTAGTCGTTTGTGTGAAAGCCAAAGCAAGATTTAAAGCTCAGGCGAATGAAACAAAGAGGCAAAGCGAGTTCGCAAAAAAGAGCAAAACAAACACTTTGCTTCCCTGGCGGCGTATACGTGCGCGCGCGGCTAATGCGCTTCGCTATTAAATGTGTCACCCGCGACTCGGAATGTGAGGAGAAATGTAATAAAAATCTGATTAAAAGCAGTTCGCTATTGAAGTTCAGAGTGCGCTGGCTCGCTCCCTGCGGAGTGGCATACGCATAAAAGCCGAGGAAATATTAGCCAAACAATAAAAGTAGGACAACAACAGGTGTTTAATTTTGTTGCCGTCATCTTGCGATGATGAAACATTGCAAATAAACCAACTTAAAGCCCAGAAATCGGCGAGGAACGTTTGCATATAAGGGCAAAAGTACAACAAAGTTGCAGCAACACAATAGAAAGGCCATTACTTGATTTAAAAAGTACACAACATTCTCAAGGTGAACTCCGTGAGAGCTCGCTTCATATACCCAGCTAGCAAAGAAAAACAGCAATAAAAACGATGGCTATTGAGAAAAAGATGACAAAGACAACAATGATAACCCCACCAAAAATGACAACAATAAAGACAGCAACAACATCCACAAAAGCAACTACAGGATAATCAATTAACAATGACAAACGATGGAAACAACCATGAAAATAAACACACTGAAGAAAAAAAGTGAACAACAAAATTGCCAGCAACTAGACAAGACAATGAGCAACAACAACAGCATGGAAAGAAAGATCATAAAAGACGAAAATGAAAAGAAATGATACCAAAGGAAAAAAAGACAGTAAAAGAGAACCACGAAAAAAATTATGCCAAAGGAAAAAAAAAACCTACATCTGCTTTAAATCAACAATGACAACAGCAACTCAGCAAAAAAGCATTGAGACAAGCACATCAACAAAGACACTCAAAAGATGGCAACAAGGAGGCAACAATAAAAGGATCAAGAATGGCAACAAGAAAGACGGACAGCCACATAAACAGTCGACAACACGAACTAGAACAAGAATGACAACGAAACACCAAACATTGCACTTCAAACGGAGAAAGGCAACAAAGCTAACAATGATGCCAAAGGAAACAATGGCTAAGTGGGACAGCAACAATAACAGCAACTAAAGTGCATTTAGAGATTACCCACTGTTATTCTCTTGTTGAATTTTTTATTATTTTAAAACAAAAACGATTGATGTCAGGACAACAAAGGACAACAATAACGAGAACAACATCAAATCATGTACGAGTTTCCTGTTGTGTTGTTGCAGATAAACCACCAGAGGGCAGCAGCCACCCGCGCATAAACGCGTCTAACTCGGGGGAAGTCACAGAACAACACTCGCACGTGTTGTCGTCCAGGGTCACAAAAGCTCCCCAACATGCAAAAAAAAAAACAAACAAAAAAAAAAAAACAAAAAAACAAAACAGTGGAAGACTTCCTTTGATTTTGAACAACATAGGTGCTAACAGGAAGCCTCCAGTGTAATTCTTCACGTGCTAATGGTTTTTGTTGACGTCCAAACTATACAAAAAGCTGCTTCACTTTAAAGCGGCACAACTGCTTATTATTCATCCATCCATCCATTTTCCGATCCGCTCATCCTCACAATGGACGCGGGGGGTGCTGGAGCCTATCCTATCCCAGGTGTCTTCGGGCAACCCTGAACCGGTTGCCAGCCAATCGCAGGGCACACAGAGACGAACAATCATACACGCTCACACTCACACCTAGGGACAATTTAGAGTGTTCAATCATCACTCCCGGTACCTCTGCACTGTGAGGTCGACTCGCTAACCAATGAACCACCCGGCCGCCCGGCTTATTCATCATATTTCTATTAATGTTGTTACCATTTTATGACGTAGGAAAGCAGACACCGACTGACAAAGATGACTAAAACAACAACAAAAGGAAACGACAATAACAACGCCAACAACAACCATCTCAACAACCATTTTGATGAAAAAGAAAATGATGAAGGCAACAAAAGTGATGAAGGCAACAAAGACTGACAAAAAAGAACAAAAACAGCCAGTTAATTAAAAAAAAAATAGAAACGACAATGGAAACCAAGACAGCAACGGTTTCAACATTAAAGAAAGCCACATAAAAGACAGCAACAGAAAAGATAATGAGAAGAAAATGACAGGTGGCACGACGGTAGACTGGTTCACACATCCGCCTCACAGTGCAGAGGTGCAGGGTTCGATTCCGGGCCCCAGCCCCTCTCTGTGGACTTTGCATGTTCTCCACGTGTCTGTGTGGGTTTTCTCCCATCTCCTCCTACATTCCCAAAACATGCGTGATCAGGTAATTGATCACTCTAAATTGTCCCAAGGTGTGACTGTGCAGGTCATCGGAATGTTCAGTGTAATAAGCGGGAAGGTGTTGTGGTTTGCATCGGCGTCAGCAGAAGCTGCTGATGGGGTTTCAACCCACCTCCACTCCAGCTGGGCGGGCTACGAAGGAGGGGGTCCAATTCCAAATAATGAGAGATGGCCGAGGCGATACGGCAAAACGAAGGAAGGCGACAAAGACGGATGAAGGGATGCTCACATGTATGAAGAGCGCTGGCCGCTTTCCAGGTCTCGACCCTTTTCAAATTGGAAAGCTGACCGATCTCGGGCCAAATAAATCAACATTTGGAGGTTTTCACATTCGCAAAATTGTAGCAGCTGTGTTCATCGAGGGAGACGGTTCCATTTAGTATTTGTGGTGCAGGTGTGAAATAAAAAAAGTCCATGCCAAAAAATGCGCGGAAATTGCAGCTCCATGATGGTGATGGCATGAAGCGAACATTTTAGGCTCATCTTGGCCATCCACTCAAAATCCAAAATTCAGCTTCCAAAGCCAGTATGACTCAGTGACATGAAATTTGGTAGGCATATCTATCATGAGGAGACTCAAAAAAGTTTCAAGAACACATGCCTGAAAATAGATAAGAATGCTCCAGTCGTGTTTCAAGCCATTATTTCAGAGGCATTTTGTCCATTTCAACGTGCCCTAATATGTACAGTCTTTCTGAAGAGCTTGTTTTTTTGTTTTTCTTCTGAATTTTGTACACAAGACAGACAGACTGAATTCCAAAACTGTTTAGCGTTCGACAAAATTTCAAACAACTACATGAACTGCTCACGGACATGCGCTCAAAGTCAATATTCACAAAACTCAAAGGCAGCTGATGGAGCTGAACTTGGTAACGTTCGTTTTTTGGCTGCTTTTTAAAAGTGTGGCTGTCTGCTCTGCTCGTCAAGATGATTGGCAAGAGACAACAGCTGAGGACAAGCCGGCAGCTGTAACACGTTGACTTGATGAGCAGCGCATCTGGCCAATCACACAGCACAACGTAGCCAGTTACGACAACACACAATGACGTTTCAAATTAAGACTTTCTCACCGGCCGCGAGTCAACACTGACAAAAGGTACACTTCAGTTTTCTTTTAAGATAATAAATGCAGTGGTTCCTCTACTTCTGAACGTTTCTTAATACGAAATTTTCAAGTGACGAAACGCCTCAACAGAAAAATATTGCTTCTATTTACGAAAGACATTTCAAGATACCAAAGGTAAAAATACAGGATGGGTTAGTAGTTGCAGCTCCGAGTTTCCTGAACGCAACATTCTTACAGCTGCTCTGCCATTGGCTGTTACCGAGCATCATGCTGGCATCCCATTGGCTAAGATGGATCCCAACCGAACGGTCTATGCGTGTTGACAGATAGTTAAGTGTTTATGCAGCGCCCCAGTCTTTCGCCTCTCGGGCCGTGAGGTGTTCCGATAGTTTTACGTAAATGTGAATCCCCAGAAAAAGTGTTCACCAGTTGGGCGATCGCTCACTCTGCTGATGTTTGCCTTGGACATTTTCGAAGATTGTTAAAAGCCGACAAAAGCAGACATCCTCTGCTCAGTTCTTGACAAAACGCCAGGCAAAAACCACTTCTGAGGGAGAACATGAACTAAAGAGGGCAACAAATGATGAGGATGTAGTTAAAAGTTAAATGACCATCATTTTAATTCTTTATTTGTTTTTTTTTTTTTACATTAATAATTATTGTTGCACAACTCTCATTTATTGTGCAATAACCTCATTTATAACATATTTTGATGCATTTTTATGCTTTAGAAAACAGTTTTATCTGAATTTTGGGGAGTTTGGAACGGATTAGGGCATTTACATGGAAAACACGTCTCTACTGACAAAATTTTCTCGTTAAGAAATTTCTTCCGGAACCAATTAATTTCGTAAGTAGAGGTGCCACTGTAAATGAAAATGCATGTGTTGTTTCAAGTCCAGACTCGAGTTTCATACAATGAGGGTGAGTTGCTTTGTCATGTCTGACTTGGTCTTTGTGCGACCATTGTCGTGTCACCGGTTTTTGGGTTGTCATCTTTGCGGCACCATCTTCACATTGTCGTTTTCATGCTCTTGTCTTGGTGTTGCCGTGTTTGCCAGTGGCCATTTTCTGGTTGTCGTCTTCATGCCGTCGTCTTTCCCTCGTCGTTTTGGTCTTCACATTGCCGTCTTTGCTTTGTCCTCTTTGCGTTTTTGTTTTTGACTAACCATCTTTACATTGTTGTCTTTGCGTTACTGACACTGTGCCGCTGCCGAATTCTCATCTTTGTGTCTTCTTGGAGTTTCCGTCTTTGCATTGCCGTTATTGTGTTGTCGTCCGTGCGTCATGTCGCAGTCTTCATATTCTCATCTTTGCCGCCGCCGCCGCCGCCGTCCACCGACCTCATTTTGCGGGTTAATGAGAACAAAAGACGGACGGCAGGCTGCGGATTGTTGAAAGGTTGGGCCGCTTCTCCGCTGCCTCGTAGCAAAGTGTAACACCTCGTAACACCTAAATGCCACCCATCAATCAACACCAGTGCCCGGCCAATGCTATTAACCACGAGAGAAACTTTGCAAGCACCCTTAGGCTCATGCACAATATCAACATGAATAACATTATCAATATCGCTACCCATAAATATTAATATCACTACGAAGCAAGTGTGCTGACGGACGCCAGACCTGCGAAGACTTGCCGAGATTTTGTCTTGTGAGGAGTATGCTTCGAGGGTTTTAAGCTAGCAAAACCCAGCTGGCAGCCGTCATACAAATACAGTACATACAGCATCGCATTTTTTATTTTTTTTTTGGTCTGCCTGCTGTCATTGTTTTGCGATGAACCATTCCAAAAGGTTTGACTGCGCGGCTGGCTTTATAATGACATGTCAAGATTCGTAAAGACAAATTGTCTGGTCCCGATGCTGCTAAACTGTATCCATAAATTTTTTTTAAAAAGACAGAATTCTGTGATATCAAAAGAAACTTCAACAAAGTATCTGGATTTTTTGTTCATTTTTTTTTCCCCAGACAGAACTTTTCAGGTGGGTGTCGACACGTTCTTTGAAAGACTAAAAATACGTTGCGACCTTCAGACAGACGTCAGTGATGTCACCTGGCTGGCGCGCAGGACAAAGAATTCTACCTCAACTACTTTGCCCAGAAACTCTTGCTTCACTTCTCTTCCACTTCACACTCAAAGGCTTTTACGAGATGTTTTATAACCTACCTCAACGTGTTGATATATTTTTTGGTTGCTTTAGGGAGTCAGGGGTGCACTTGCTGGGTTTTTGAAGGGCTCGGTTTCTCTTCATAAGGGCTTAGCTGTATTTTGGAGGAGCTTTTTTGGGAGCTTTTGTTGGATTCTTTTTGGATGCTCAGGTTCACTTTTAGGTGGGGGGCTTCAAATGATAGGGAGTGTTTAGGGATTTTGTGGGGCTGAAGAGCTTTTCTGTAATTTTTTTGAAACTGAGTTTTTTTTTGTGGGTTGGATACACTTTTTTAAGGGTTAGGGTGTTTTTGGGAGTGTTTGGAGGCTCAGATTGCTGTCGTTTGAGCTGGTGCACATTATGGAATATTTCTTGGGAGCCGGGGTGCCGTTTTTGTTTTTTGTTTTTGTGTGCAACTCAGGCATATATTTATGTAGTGCGTCCGGAGGGTTTTTGGGACCCAGGTTTACTTCATATGGGGTTGGGTGCATTTCATGGGATTTTTACGAGTTCTGGTGAGCTTTGTGAGGTTTCAGATGTCCTTGGGGAATTTTGGAGATCAAGTGCTCGTGTTTTGAAGGTGCTCGGGTGCACCAAAGAGGTGCTGGGGTTCACTTCTTGGGGTCCTTTTTGAGGTTTTGGTGTTATTTTTTAAAGGCTGGCTTGCGCTTCATGTCTTTCATCCATTTTCTGGATTCCGATCCAGCATTGGTGATCGTGTTGAAGTTCAGAAGAAAGAAAAGAAGGTGGTGAGTGTCAATGCGGCATGCCTCTCAAACGGTCTGAGTGTCGATATGCTGCAGCAGGTGCAAAGGTTTTCTCCGGTGTAAACATCCCGTGGCTGTACTGCGTGGCGTTGACATTTGGCGCTGATTTGAGCCGGCAGTGATTTAAACGTCGCTGTTTTGTTTTGCTTGAAAGTCGGCCGGGCAGCCGAGCAGAAAATGACATTTTAAAAAGCGTCTGATGCTTCTGCCCGGTCGCGTGGCCTTTTTACGCCGTCACCTTGCAAATAGGAACAAAATAAAGTATTACCAGATGATTGTATGCGGCGTGTTTGGCTTTTACACAAACATTCTGACAGTTTATTTTTCATTTTGATGAGTTGGTGGCATTAGAAACTTGAATGGACGGAAGAAAAAAAACTCAATGGAATTCTTTTGTTCAAGTTAGCAGCCTGTAAAAGTTAGCATTACTCTTAGCATTGAGAGCTAATAATTTAGCTAACTCATCTATAAGTTATAATAATGATAAGATCGTCAAATGTCGAACTTTCTGAGGTCTTCTGAGATTGAAAACTCATCCTTTGGTGTGAGGTGTGTTTAGACAGGATTTGGACTGTTTTTAGAACTTTTTTGGGGGGGCTTCAAGGCCCCTCGATCAAAAGCAGACGGCCCTTGTACAAGGCAAAACTGTCAGTTCCGGCAGAAATTTTCCCCATTACACATATCCCCCCCCCCCTGTCAACAAGGAAGCAAAGCTCATCTTTTTTTTTTTTTTTCCCTCCACGTTATCGTTTAAATAACAGATTTGTGCTGCCATCCTGATCCAAAAATGAAAGGTCACTCTGCCAGAGAGGCAAACCACAGTGGACAGGTGCGACAGACAACAAACAGCAGGATGCTTTCTTTATTGGGGCCACCCCCCCCCTAAAAAAATGCGATGACAATAATAAATAATACATAATAAGTATGACAATAAAGTTTTTAAATCGTATGACATGAAAGTGGAGAAATAAGGCAGTACCGAATGTGTGATCCAATAAAATTAAAGTCAACGTTAAATGAGAAAACAAAGTAAAACATTCTGTAAATGTAAAAAAATATATATTTTCAGAATTTTTTTGTTCCCCCAAACAAAATTCAACGGACGCTTGTTTGGGCTGAACATTTGCAATTATATAAAAAGTTTGGATGTAAAAAAATTAAGTCACCAGTCATAGTGATTTATTATTATTATTATTATTATTATTATTATTATTATTTTGTCATGAATTATAGCACAAGTTGGGCGGAGACTACTTGACTGACACATCAGCCAAACGATGTCAGTGATAAAAGGAGGCGAGGACGGTAATATAATTTCCTGGTTTGGTTTGCCACATTCTGTTGTCATGTAGTCTTTGAAAACCGAGACCAATCGCCACCAAAATTCAAATGCACATTCCTGGACTTGTCCACTTTAACCAGTGAATATATAAAAGTGATTGGCACCATATTTCGGATTTTATTGACATTAAATGTGAGCTCCTATGAGGGGGAAAAACACTATCACCTCCACAAAATGTGCTGTTTGTTTGTTTGTTTGTTTGTTTGTTTGTTTTTTAATTGATGTATTTTACAGATTTAAGTGAACTTGAGCAGGAATAAACGTATGAATTTTGGTGGCAATTAATCTCCGTTTTCAGACATTTAGCGACACTGAAGGCAGGCTGGCAACTGGCTCCCGCTAGCTCCCACGGCTAACATCACGGCAGCTGTCGAGTTAGCAATTAGCGTTCGGCCACTTAACAGACAAGGTTAAGCAGGGGACACAGAAAAGTCCAAAAAGTCCTTCTTTTCAAAACTTCATTCTGGTTATATCATATATTCTATTACTTTCATAAGCTTACAACGTGTTTTATAGTCAAACAAATACAACTTCCATGCCAAGAGACTTAAAAAAAAATCTGAAGTAAAATTTTACTTCATTCTTGAGTAAACTGACTTTCTTGATTAAAAAAAAAAAACTTTACCCTTTCCCAAAAATGTGCCTATCACTTTCACACATGCTTGTACTCGCACTCGTTATCTTGGAATTCGGAACTTTTGCCGGAATTATTTTGAAATGTCCGCCTCTGGAAAGTGAGGATTCAAACTTTTTTAATTGACAAACTTGTGAGTTTTAATGACAAGGCAAGGGTGGCAAACGTAGCCAATGCCAAAAAGAAATCATTTCAAAATGGTTCCTATCCAGGCAACTTCAGCTTTCAATCAAAAGTCACTTTCTCCGTCTCGCCGCGCACTTCCCGGCCGGAACGTCCCGTAAGTTGGACGGCGGCGGCGAGCGTCCGTTGTCGTTATCTGTCTTCATGCTTCCACAGGCGCGATTGATGTCC
>NW_017805281.1:1251653-1269153 GCF_001891065.2 Hippocampus comes | reverse complement strand
CGGTGCACCAGACGGAGGACTTGATTCAAGTACACAGACTTCTTGCATGTGTAAACTTCAGCCAGTTGGGGATTCCGATGAATCTCCACATCACACAAGATGCTGCGTCTTGAGTCAAAATGGTAGACTTGCTATGTATTTTCAAGCATGGCTCCTTGAGATTTTTTTTTTTTGTGGGTCTTCTCATGATAGACATGTATACACATTTCATGTTGCGAAGTCAAACTGGTTGCCGATGCATATTTTTTATTATTATTATTTTTAAATATGATTGGGTGCCTAACTCAGCCAGATGACACTAAAATGTCATCTGCAAAGCAAAATGGCAGACTCTGTGTCTTTCTGGACCTGGCTTCTTGAGTCTTTTTTGTTGTTCTATACATGATCGACATTTCTACCAAATTTCGTGTTGCTAAGTCAAGTTGATTTTAAAACATGGAGTAAACAGTTGCAAAAACAAGCCGAAAATGTCGGCTTCAAAACAAAATGACACACTTTCTGTGTTTTGGGGCTGGCTTCTTGAGCCTTT
This sequence comes from Hippocampus comes, assembly GCF_001891065.2. Lineage (NCBI taxonomy): Eukaryota > Metazoa > Chordata > Actinopteri > Syngnathiformes > Syngnathidae > Hippocampus > Hippocampus comes. Next base: position 1,268,624 of record NW_017805281.1, on the reverse strand, counting down.
TTTGTTGGTCGATACATGATCGACATTCTACCAAATTTCGTGTTGCTAAGTCAAACTGCTTGCAGATGCTGATTTCATTTTTTTTTTTTCGTTTGTTTTTTTTAAATGATTGGGGGCGCAACTATGCCAGATGACATTAAAAAGCAAAATGGCAGACTTTGTGTCTTTCTGGACCTGGCTTCTTGAGACTTTTTTGTTGGTATATACATGATTGACATTTCCAACAAATTTCATGTTGCTAAGTCAAGTTGATTTTTAAAATTGTGTTCACTCAATTTTGTTGCAAAAACAAGCCTTAAATGTCGGCTTCAAAACCAAATGACACACTTTTTGTGTTTTTGGGTTTGGCTTCTTGAGGCTTTTTTTTAGGCTTCTCTTGGTAGACAAATCAACCAAATCTCACGTTTGATTTTTCAAAACATCGGTGGGTAGGCTATAGGACCACTTTCTGAAGCTTGGGCCAGTTCACCGGGGTGAGCCTACTACGAAGATATTCTGTTCATTTTAATATCGCAAAACCCTCAAAACTGATTTATTTGACCCCCCAAAAATACAACAAAATAAAAAGGTATCAAAAGGCCGAATATAGAACATTTTCCAAAACAGAACGAGCGTGAAGGGGATAATCAATGCACCAACTCAGCAAGTTTGCTGTAAAATGATGCCTCATCATGATGAGTGCTGTGAAGCTAACACAGGATAATTCCATGGGCTTAAATAAGTGTCAATAATTTCACGAAAAGTTGATTTATCTCACGGGTAAGGTGGTACATTTTGTATGCAAATGTAAACCGTGAGACAGATGATTCATCAGCTATCTAATGCTCTCACCAAGAATTCCCCAATGGTTTTTATTGTTCTTGGAAAAGTGCAACTGAGTTTGCATGTTGAAGAATGTTTGGAATGTTCACCAAATAAACAAATGAGTGACGTGGCGGTTTCATGCTACTGCATTGCCATTGATTCATCCCAAACTGCCACTGACTCACCTCTGACATGACAATGACATTCCACGAGACTTGCACTGACTATCAAAAAGGAAACGACCGTTCCATGAGCACAACAAATATTGAATAAAACCAATACTGATCTACTTTGTACAAAAAAAACCCAAAGAAAACATGAGCAAAGTTTGTTTTCAACTTTCGTCACTCGAATGGCAGCGTCTGTGGCGGTGCGCAGTCAGCTAGCGAAGTAAACGATTATTTTCAGCAAGGTGGGGAAAAGGTCAAACGCTCAGCCGGTGACGTTCATCAGCGAGGGCTGCAAAGGTCGCGTCATGTCTGCGCACGTGCGCACGCAGCCTCGGGCATGTTTAGCTCCACTGGGCGCCTCCTCTCCAATTCCGACCCGACCCCACGAGGGGGATCCACGTCAGCAGATTTAGCATCTTCTATGAGAAACTGCTACAATTGTCATTCTTAGTTTTATTTTCAACTCTGTTCCATGAATGAAACGTCCATTGACTGACCACTGACTTCTCAAGAACATGCCACCCATCTGTCACCTCTCTCAAGCTGACTCATCACAGATTTCCTGCCATCAAACAGTCCAGTTTCCCTCTCACTGGCATTACAGTACCCTACCGGTGACCACATATTGTCACTGAGCTGCTAATAACACGGTAGTGACATGCCATGACCTGCCGTTAGCTACCGCTGACTTGTCAATGACCTGCCACTGCAGACACTGCTGACAACCCACCTGCCACTGACGTGACAGCGACATCACCGTCATCTAGAAATGACACCGGCCTGCCGTCAGATCGTCACTGACTTCTCAATGACATTCGAGTCAACAATTTCTGCATGAAAAATTTGAATGTACTGATTCAGGAAAGTGCATCTGATGCCATTTTCAAAGCGACGACATCATCACAAATACGAGTGGTTGGGGTAGTGCGGTCATTATTTTTTTTTTGTAGAATGAAGGCGGCGTCAGCAGCTTTGTTGCATTTGTATTTTCAACATGTAGGCCGCTGCGCCCATTCAGTCACATGATGCGGTGGTGATTTAGCACGTATGCTTTTGGTGTAGCGAGACTAGCGCTTTGGGGGGTGTATGCACAGCGTACTTCATCAAGCTTAATTTTAAAGCTGCTCAGTCGGCGTGTTCCTCCGACATTCCTCCTCAAGCTGGCCTCCTTTCCCCCCCCTCCCCCCCGCCCCTTTTCCTGCCGTCTCAGCAGCTTGCTTACAAGCCGCCCGCTCAAACATGGCTGAGGTGAACGCAGTTGATGGCACCGCCGTCTCTTGAAGACTCCATCAAGACTTCTGAGGAACGACCGCGTCACCTCACAATCACTCGACATTCACTTTTACCGCCACTTGACAGAAGCGCGCCGTTACCGTGCCGGTAGTCATGCCACCGACCTGTCATTGACTCCACACGGACTTTTCAGTGATGTCTCTCTGATGTCCATCTGAGCACGAGTGATCTGAGTTAATCGCCCGACACCCAATTTTAGCATCATTTTTTTTTCCCCCCCCGCAGCCTGACACGACAGAGTCCTGCCAGTGACATGCTTGCTACTCGACATATCATTGATCTGCTGATGACTCACTGATAACGTTTTAATGACCTGTCACTTATCGATCACTGACATGCCACAGAACTGTCATGGACTCCACACTGATTTCTCAAAGACACGTGACATGCCACTGGACATTCCTCTGACCTGCCACTTAGCAGTAAATATATATGGTTTTAATCTCCCGACATTGTCTTCGAAGCATGTGAAGAGCGTTGGCGTTTATTTAACAGGGCGGGGTGTTTTCTGAGGTTGCCGCTCCAGTGGCAACGTGTAGAGACTCTCCTCCGGCATGTCACAGATGACAAAGTGGCTCGCTACACGCCGCCCGGGTGTCATCCTGATTCTCGCTCCTACTCGTGGGCTTTTTGCCGCTGGCTCCGCCCACTGGCAGCAGTAGCAGGTAGAGTTGAACCCGGTGTTGATGTGGGAGGAAGTACTTCTTTTGCTTCTGCTTTCTGTGTTTCAAAACATCTCATTCGGACCGATTCAAACGCATACAAGACTTTTTGGCGACACAGTGACGCCGAGCTTCACTTCGATGTCAACCTCGTGTTTCCTTACAAAACCGATTGACTCGGTACAAGGAAACAAACTACGTCTATGAAGTGAACTCATGACCGAATGGACAGCATGGAAGAAGACAAACCACTGCTTGCGACATGCCGCTTATCCGCTACTGACCTGTCACCAGAAATGGCTGTTCTCTGGAAGTGATTTCATCACAGTTTTTAAAAACAAAGACCGTCCCATTTCACTGCCACTGTCAGACATACTACTTACTAGACATTCCACAGATATGCAGCTGATCCGTGTCTTGTCTGAGCCTAGATATGCCACTGAGATGTCACTGGATATGACACATCGGACACTAGACATGCGATGCGATGACACTTCTCTCCCACACTGAGCTTACCACTGTACATGCCACTGACATTTATCTGTCACTTACCTGCCACTGTCCTACCACTGATCATGCTGAGACCTGCCACTAGTCACGTTACTGATCTGTCACTGACTTCCCGGTAATCTGTCACTGGCATGACACCGACCTACCATAGACCTGTCGCTGTTCTGTCACAGACCTGCCGCTTTCAAATGACTTCGCTGCAACTGACCTATCGCTAACACGCTGCTCATCTGTCAGTGATCTGCCACGCCTGCTGCCAATTTGTAGTCATCGCCACTGAATTGCCACCGACCAACCAAAGGCGGGTCACTGATGTACCAAAAGTCCTGCCACTGCTATATGACAGGGTGGCGGTCATATGACCTGCCAACTGACCTGCCACTGGTTGTGTCCAAATTCCCAGGCTGGGTCCTCTGAAGGCCATATTTTCGCATGACGCCGCATGATGTCACTTCCTGCACAACTGGACCGCACGTGGTATCTGAATTCAAATTACAGTGATCCATCGCGATATTCATTTTATCGCAGCTTCACTACATCGCGTTTTTTTTTATTCCAAAGTACTATTTTCCGAAAAAAATGCCGAATGACTCCGAGGTTTTTTGACATGACTGTACGCATGATTGGTTCCCTGCGCGACGTCGACCAATGACAGCAAGAGTTGATTTATCCCGTGAGCCGATTGGTTGCGCATCTTCGCAGCCCCGCCCGGCACCTTCCCTTGTGTCTCCTCACGCGGTTAACTCTCTGAACAGTGTCTCATCACGTCGTTGACTCTCTAATCCGCGTCTAGTCATGCTGTTGACCAAATTGTCGTTCTCCAATTTGGAAACCACGTATGGTCAAGCCGCGCCGGAAATGATGTCATGTGGCCGGAAACGCGACCTTTAGAGGACGCAACCTGTGAATTTGGACTTAGAATACTAACATGATGTTGACGTGACGCAGCTGCTGCCAATTTTTAGTCATTGCCACTGCCACTCTCGTGCCAGTGGCCTGGAACTGATCCGCCACCGATAAACCACTGAGCTGTCGCTGACGTTTAATCGTGAAAAAAAATAACAACAACAACAACAAAAAAAACAAACGCTGTACTAATGAGTGTTGCATTAGGCATATTGCAACTTGTACATATTCTTATTTCATGTCCGTGTTTACATTTTCATGACTCCAGGCGGGACGAAACATAAATAAACGTCCTTTGGGGAGAACGCTCCGCTAAATCCTTCTGAATGATTGATTATGACGCAGCCGACGTGTCCACTGTAGCCGAATCATAAAAAAATAAAGGAATACTTTAGATTCGCTCTTGGCTGCAGCTTGCAGACATTTCCAAAATAATCCCGCTCAAATTGCTATTTGGAGAGGCGGAGCGGAGCGTAAAAGGATGAAGGAGCACATAAATCAGGAGCAAAAGTCCATTCTTTACGAACGGAGCATCATGCCAAAGACATCTTCTCCTTGGAAGTCGTCCCGGCTGCTGCAAACACACACGACAGCCGTCCAACTGCAAAGCCCCATCCGCACATCGGCTTTTTATTCTGCCGCAGTGTCTTCAAGTCAAACGAAAACATCTTCACAAGGTTAAATCGCTTGAAGGCGCTTTCACACTAAACTGGCAGCTGCATATGACACGCACGCAAACTTGCCATCGCCTCGTCACTGACCAACCAAACACCACTTGTCTGTCACCTGACCCATCGTAGACCTCTTAGTGGCTTTTCGTTGACTTGTTTCTGTCAACCGACCAAAAACCTGCAACCGAGATGTCACTTACTTGTCCCTAAAACATTGCTAACATGCAACTGACTGACCAAAGACCTGCCACTGATTGGTCGCTTACCGTTCACAGGCCTGCCACTGGTGTGCCACTCACCTGTCACTGTCCTTCCACCGACATACAAATGACTCGTCGCTTACCAGTCACCAAAGACAAGGCAGGAAAGCTTTATTTATGAGCACATTTCATACACAAGATAACTCAATGCGCTTCACATGATTTAAAGTACATTTTAAAAGCATTCGAAAACCAACAAGATTAAGATCCTTAAAAAAAGAGTGCAGAAATAGAAGATAACTTATGTCCAGTGCAAGGAAAATATTTTCAAAATGTTTTTTTAAAAAATGCTTTGAAAGCTCTCAATCATAACTGTTGCTAACGTGTCACTGACCAACTAAAGTGACCAATGACCTTTCACAGACACACCAGAGCGATGTCACCTTTGACTAACCGGAGGCCTGTCACAGTCGTGGCACTTCCCCACCCAGTACGTAAAGTACGGCCTTTATTCCGATGTAAAATCTGTGAACAAAAAGAAGCGTAGACGAGGTTAAGTCTTTCGAAGCCACTTTGGCGCCTGACTGACAGAGCAGAAACCTCGGCTCTCCTTTGATGGCGACACTTGAGTTGCGCGATGAAGACAAGCGTCCGCTAACGACCTTCCTCGACACACACCCCTTTCGCACCCTTCGCCTCCTTCATCCGCACGAGACCGAAGTCAGCGGAGAAGTGGCGACCTCTCCACCTTCTCCACGGCGAGAAAAAGACGGGATTTTCTCTCCCTGTTCGTCCCTTTCATCACCTGGCTTGTAATTAGCCCGAGCCGAGATTTCTTCCTTTTGTCGGCTTTACTCCGCAAGGATAAACGTCTTTTGTGGCTCCTCGCTTGCACTTTTTTTCGCTTTTAACAAGGTTTTTTTTTTTTCCCTCTCCTAACTAAAAGTGGCTCCAAGGGGAGCAGATAACCCAGAGGGGGTTCGTGCCTCCGCCTTTATCTCCCGCCACACAATTAGCCACTCTATCGCTCATCGCCATGACGTCGTTTCTCTTCTTCTTCTCCTTCTCCTACTTTTACAAGGCGCCGGTCTTTTGTCGCCGCTTCCCTTCCGAGAAGTGAAAAAGAAGTGCGTGTTGTTGGTGTGCGAGAAGATAAGACGCTCTCCAACTGAAAGCGTTCCAATTCATCCCTTTTCAAAGCCGTTCTTTTGTTCGATCCTTCACCTGGAAAATGCTGAAAAGACACATTTCATTTATAAATATGAGGAGTGGGACGCCATTGAAAAAAAAAAGTCAATCAAATTAAAGTTTGGTAATAAACTCGTCACGTTTTCATCAAATAAAAATAGTTGACACCAAAACAAATTGGGCTGAAATTTTTGTTGGCCAACCACTGCATTAATCATACGGCTACAGTTTTTAAAGGACTTCTTGACAATTCAAGCGTCTTACCTTTCTTTGCTCCGCCACTTACCTGTCACAAACCTGTAACTAACACACCACCGACCAACCAAATACCGGCCATTAACCAGTTACTGGCCTGTCTCTGAGATGCCACTGAACTTCCATTGACTTGTCATTTACCTGTCGCTAAACTGCCGCTAACATGCCACTGACCAACCAAAAGTCTGCCACCAATCTGCCATCGGCCTGTCACCAAGCTGCCGCGAACATGCCACTTAGTTTCCACTTAAGTGCACGGACGTCTTAAAATAACCTGGACTGACAAGCCAGAGGGCAGCCATCTTGCGTTGCCACTGCTGCTAAAACTTGGGTTGGGTTTTCGCTGAAGACACTTTTATCAATGAGTGTTTTTACGCTGGGATCCACGTTTGAAGCAATGAGAGCCTTGCAAAGAACAACCTTCATTGGCTGCTGTGACCATTCAGAGTATATTGGACGTTTACATTTCACGGTGATTTTTGATTTTTTTTTTTTTTTTTTTTTCCGATGGGCTTTGCTTTCATTTCCCCATTCATGGTTCTGACTACATAATGCAGATGAACTGAGTCGCACTGGGAGGTATACCTTACGTTATGAGAGAACATGTATAATTGCATTCTTACCGATGAAATGTGCATGAATGGCTTTTGTGGTATTTTCGCCATGGACATAGAAAGTAAGATTAAAAAAAGCCACGGAGGAATCACCGTATTTGAGTCACACGCACTTCGCGGGTGGCAACTTAAGATGGCTGCCGGTGGCTTCTGTTCTTACTACAATGAGAAGGCAGCATTACGGGTCCAGGTTATTTTAAGATGTCGAGGATGTTCGCAACAAATTAGAGACATGTGCTTACGTGTCTCTAATTTGTTGGCTAACATCCTGGCGACCAACCAACGACTTGCCACCAACCAGTCACTGGCCTGTCTCTAACTTAAGATGGCTGCCGGTGGCTTCAGTTCTTACTACAATGAGAAGGCAGCATTACGGGTCCACGTTATTTTAAGACGTCGAGGATGTTCACAACAAATTAGACACATGTGCTTACGTGTCTCTAATTTGTTGGCTAACATCCTGGCGACCAACCAACGACTTGCCACCAACCAGTCACTGGCCTGTCTCTAACTTAAGATGGCTGACGGTGGCTTCAGTTCTTACTACAATGATAAGGCAGCATTACAGGTTATTTTAAAACATCAGTGCTTCCGTGTCTCTAATTTGTTGCTAACATCCTAGTGACCAACCAACGAATTGCCACTAACTAGTCACTGCCTGTCTCTAACATGCTTATGACTTGCCACTGACTTGTCACTTACCTGTCACTGTCCAGTTGCTTGCATGTAACTGACTAGCCTAAGGCTTGGCACTGATCTGGCACTGGTCTGGCTCCATCATGTCACAAACATGATAGAGCCAGACCAGTCCCCATTATCTGTCACTAACTTGCCACTGACATGATATAAACACCTGCGACTAAACAATCACATTTGTGACTGCTTTGCCAATGACATTTCACTAACTTGCTAATGTATCACGAATCAACCACAGACCTGCCACTGAAATGAAACTGGCCTGTCACAAACCAACCAAACCAACTTGTCACTTGCCTGCAATTTACTTGTTGCTTACCCGCCCACACCCTTTCATAAGGCCTTGATTCTGCTGCAATGCACTTTCAGTTTCTTTCAAACATATTTGTTGGACTTTGAAGTACATCCCAGAACAGCATAAAGCTTCCAACAACCTTGGCCGAGAGTAAGCAGAGTCACAATTTAATATAAAGTGCCATTTCTACCAGCAAAAATGCCACAATCAAGTCAGTAACATTCGAATAAACATTTTAGTGTGATTTAATAACAACAAAGCCGCTGGCCTCGCAGTGCCTGTTGAAGAAAAAAACAAAAAAAAACAAAAGAGGCACATTTTTCTCCTTTTTTCAGAAAGCTACTGTGATGCCACTTGACGCCACACTTTTTTGTTAGTACACTTCCAGCCAATAGGTGTCAGTAGTGCGCTCTGAAACTGATTTGCAAAACAAATCGAGCAGATGAAAGAGTTAGTTTCAAAATCTGTGGATGAATAATGCTAACGCTTACAACAACGATAGAAACAAAGCAAACATCTTAGCATGAGTTCATTTTCAAAAAACGTGCAAGCATCTAAATGATCATTTCAATGTCAAAATTCAGACCAATGAAGTGCGACAAAACTCCTATTATACTGGCATACCTTTATTTTGAAGGCCTACTTTTTGACAGGATGTTACGTCAATGTTGCCCCAACATGTCGAACTAAGCAGACCGGGAGACCTTTTATTACCCTGAGTTTATAAATGCTAAAAGTGATGGTAGATGCTCACTCCATTGGTCATTAATATTTTTTTCACACTATTTTTGCATGAAAGTTCTAGTTATTGTCTCTTAAAAAAAAACAAAAAAAAAAACATTTTTTGTGGTGCCTGAATTGGATTAATTGGATTTGCATGATTTCCTATGGGAAATCTTGTTTTGGATTGCATGTGATTTAGTTTTAATCCGAATTTCGAGAACAGATTAATCAAGAAACTTGCTCTACTTGCAATTCACTTTGTCCGCTATTATTCATAATTCTATGTTTACGCGTAATGGTTACACCAGCGGGTCGTTATCGGGGAAGTTTGAACGTCTTCGGCTAACGAGAGCGCTGATGATCAGGTTGCGGATTCACGGGGGAATTTAATTAATTAACACTTAAACGTGGCCTCAAATACTCGCAGGTCCTTAAATCAAGTCAATTAAAAAGCTGGAAGTTAATTAAAAACAGATTGACAAGGACACTCGGTGCCTCGTTTTCATGTTTTAAAGCTTTCCAAGTGGTTGCGGGTGGCATCTAAAGTGCAATGTTGATTTGGTCTCCTTTTTCAACGAGCCTTTCAAGAGAAAGCCGCCGACATTGGTTGCGTCGCCCGGAATGCGTCCCTTTTGGAGCATATTTATTTAGTTTACGTTGAAAAGAATCTGACACTGATGCAATTCATCGCTGCAGTTTTCTTCTTCTTCTTCTTCTTCTTCATTCAGATTTAAACCTTTTGAGCCACGCACCCCCTTTGGAAGGTTTGAAGTTGAATTGCCACATCCAAGCTCATTTTTGTCACGGGCGACATTAAACTAAGTCATGCTTATTTGTACAGCCTTTACTCACGAAAAAACGTCTCAAGGCCCACAGTTGAAAATCAGTTGATATAAATCCCTCAACCAGGCAAGAAAAACACAAGACCCCATTTAAAAAAAAAAAAAAAAAGGAAATTTGAAAAGAGGTCAAAAGAAGAAAACTTGAGATATATCTGAACAATGTTTCTCGATTCATATTTTTTTGCAAATCATTTAAAAATGACAAAAATCACGTTGGCCCACTCTAGTGATCACTGTCACAGTTTGGGAACGAACTGAAAAGCGATCGGATCCCACAAACGGAGACACAAAACTCCGCAACAAAAAATATTTATTGAATAACCAAAAAGCACAGATAAAGTATCAACAGAAATTGCTGGTCAACAAGAACCAGGAAAAACAACACATTAACAAAAAAACAAACAAAAAAACACGCTTGCAGGTCATAGTTAGTCCAAGAATTCCACCAAAATGACAAGTGTCCAATTCGCAACGACAAACAAAAACAAGATCAAATGACGAAACAATAACTATGATGACAAAATGTGGACCGAGGGAACAAGAACGACTCTGACGAAAGCGAGAGGTCTAGAAAAAAAAACACTTGAGCAAGAGCAGCAACAAGGTCAATCATCCGACAAGAAACATGACCTTGGCAGTCCTTCGATCCATGGCATAATTATGATGAGGACGCTGTCGTTCTTGTTGTTGTTTTTTTTAAACACCTGTTGCCCTCAAATCTTTAATATTGAACAGCCTCAAAGTACCGTGACACTTTTTTACTTCTGATGTTGGCTGGCGACACCTGTGTGGCACCCACGGGGGAACTGGATATTTTCCATGTGGCTCGCTAAGAACATTCAACCAGAAACCATTAAAAAATTTGAATACCACCTGTCATCACTCCAGGTCTTTGGAGAACGCTCTTTTTCTGTATCGGTTGCAAAAATGGACAGAATTAGAGCAGCTTAACGCTTTCAGGGACAGCGGTTACGACAGTGGAAAGTTTATCATGTTATCAGGTTATGAGTTGAGTTGAGTTGAGATGTATAAAACATATATCATTTACAACATGACCAAACCTCAGGCAGCAAAACTGAAACGTGTGGTCCAAATTTAGAGTTACATGAAGATTTTTTTTTTGTCCCCCTTGCCCTGGCTGCCACTACGCACTCTTACGAAATGCAACACACACCCTTTGAAATGGGATTTTCCTTTCATTCTTTCAATTGGACCCAACAGAGCGAGTTTAGGTATTCAGAAAAAAAGATTGACACCAACTTTAAGCTTGGACACGCCAACAAAGTGAGATATGAAACACGACAGTGGATGTCAAAAGAGCATGCGTAGGAAAAGGGCGCCCCATTCCTTTTCAATAAATGGCTCACTGAAGGGCGAATGACATTGACATGGCAACACATACAGGCTGGAATATGATTGGATTAAAAAAAAAAAAAAGTGCTACCAAATTTGCAGAAGCGACTGCTGGGAATAAATGACCGCAACGGTGAAAAAATGTACGGGTTGATCTTGTGCTCGCGGTTGTTTTGGAGGCGCTGGCCGTCTGTGTTTTGTTGTCAACGCCACGAGCAGCCGCTCTTTCTCGCCGTTTCATCATCATCGCGTGTCGCTAAATTACAGCAGATGAGAGGAGGCTAGCGTCCCGGGAGTACGGGCTGGCCTTTGGGCCGATGCGTTGTCGTGGCGACGTGCCGTCATTTCTGTTTGTGCTTCTTCATGAGGCTTCCCCCACGCTAAAGGCCTCAACCGAGTAAACTGTTGCCAGACCGCTTCATCTGGATTAATTGTGTATTACTCACCGTGACTCACCGTATGATTTCCCCAATAACGCACTGCGGGCCTAATTTAGTAAACTCCCGGATAGCAGATTGCGCTAAATTGTATGCTCGCTCAATCTGACTGATTGTTGTGAATGAACATCAACGTTAGCGTTATGCTAGCTTTGGCTAGTCCCCTCACCACTCGTCTTGATACTGAAACACTGTGAAGCCCATTTTTCATGAAATGGGTTAAAACACATTTAAAATGGGTTTAAAGACGTGTTTCAAATTGTGATTAATTAAAAATCTTGCTTTGATACATTCCAACGTCTTAATTAGTCTATTTCAATGTGTTTTTTAAAGACGCCATTGTTTTTCACTGTTTAAATGTTTTGAACATTGTGTTTTGATGTGTTTCAGTGCATTTGAAAGTTTTACTCCAGCAGCTCACCAAGTTGGCTCACGCAGCGCTTCAAGTAGCCGCGAGCCGTAAGAGAATGACGGCGCCCCGCAGATCTTCCCGCACGCCTCAAAATAAGCATCAGAAAGAATCATGAAAATGGATCAAAACTTGAAATGAAATTTAATCGGATTTGCCGGGCATCAAACCGACCGTCGATGAGATCGCGGCGTTTCTTTGAGGTGTGAATTTAGCAAAAGTCAACATCATCTCGCTGTGTGAGACGTGAAGTGTCGGACAAAAAAAAAAAAAAAAAAAAACGGCTGCTAAAATATTTAACACAGCTGGAGGCCAAATAAGAGAGTGCACCGCCTTCGTTTTTGAAGGAGCGGCGGCTAATGTTAGCAACATCTGAGGCGGGACGGACATCATGTTTTTCATAACGGGATAGCTTCCTTCTGATTGACAGCTCACACAAGAATTCATTCATGTTCAAGACCATCCGGAAAAAAACAGCACTGTATTGTGTAAAAACGTCATAAGAGAGAGACAAATTTATAAAGTGGCTGTACCTGGTTACTGAGGCCTCAAAGAAGAAGCAAAGGATTGATAATCCAAATGAATCTTTCTCACTGACTCGGTGCATGTCTGCATGTCTGCCTGCTGTTCCTGTGCCATCCTGTGGGGGGCACTGTGGATCTTTGGGACCAATGGAGGAAGGAGAGGATCTTTCGCAGGCCTGACGGTTTGATTCCACAACTAACACACTGTACGAATACACTGATTGTCACTGTATGACTCCCTCACTAATACGCACCAAGCACACTGTATGTATGACTCCCCCCAAACTCAGCGACTCCAACTGCTCACAACAAAGACAATGCTCATTGGTCGGCACCGTCATGGCACACTGTATGACTCCCACGCTAATTAATACACAATAAGACTTATTCACCAATGCACTGTATGACTCCCTCACCAGTACAAAGTCGGGCTCCCTCATCACTGACCTGTTTGACTCCCTCACATATCCAGTATGACTCCCTAACGAAAACACAATATGACACCCTCGCTAATAGACTGTATGACTCCCTTACTAATACACTGTGTGACCCCCCCACTCCCCCCTCACTCAATCAAGATTGATATTCATACACCATAATACACTTCATGACTCCCTTGCTAATGTTCAGCGTGACTTCCTAGCTAACACACGCCCTGACTCCCTCACTAATACTATATACTCAACCTGACTCCCTAACTAATACTCTGTATGACTCCCTTACTAATGTCCTGTATGACTTCCTAACTATGACACAGAATGACTCACTCACGAATAGACTGCACGACGCCCAACTACTTTGCTAATACACCCTATGAATGCCTCGCTAATACTATACATTGTATGGCTCCCTCAGTCACTGAGGAAGATTGATTTTGATACATGTTAATACACAGTATGACCTCCTCATTCATACGTTGTATGATTCAGTCACGAGTACACAGGTTTACTACTCAGACACAGTCTAACTCCCAAAATAATGCACTGTATGATTCCCTTGCTAATGCACACTGTGACTCCACCACTAATACATAGTATGACTCCCTCACCAATACACTACATGACTCCCTGACTAGCCTACTGCATGACCCTGTCACTCATTCACAATACGACTGCTTCACCGATACACTGCACGACTCCCTTGCTCATACGCTATATGGCTCCGCCGCTCCTCAAATGTCGCGTTATTAAAAAGACACAAAGCTTTGCGCTCGAGTGCCGTGATTACAGCAAATCTGAACCACCACCAGCGCCAGCAGCAGCAGGAGCAAGATCCTTTCATCCCATTTAAACGACACAACACAACGCAGCAACACAACAACGCAATTAGCATCCGTGCTAATGATGCTAACAAGCCAGGGCTCATTAACGCTTGTATCCACATCTTGCCGATGAAAGCAAAAAAAAAAAAAAAACAACAAAAAAACCCCCAAGATATTTATGGAGAGTCAAGCCTTGCGGTTTGTTTCATGATGCACACACACACACTTTCAGACTAACTGTGAATCGTACAATCCTCCATATATCAGTGAATTATTACACATCTTGATATCCTCTCCACGCATCAATTTTTCCCCTCATTCACTCATATGCCAATTCATCCCATCATCCCTCCTTTCATTCCTACATCTGTTGATTAATTTGTCACTATCTCAATTTATTTATCATCATCATGAATTCATTGATCAATTTGTCTGCCTTTCATTCATTCATCTGGACACCAGGCATGCATTTGCTTTTTATTTCAACCTTCCTTACTTTCCATCCTTCCGTCATCTATGAATTCGGTCAAATCTGTTCAGTCATTCATGCATTATATTCATCCGTTCATTCTTTCTATCATCTTATTTTCCTTCCGTCCATCTGTCATCTATTGCTACATTAATATAAGTATCTGGTCCTTCGACGATCATTCATTCATCTTGCCATCTCACCTCATCCATTCCTCTGTCCTTCCATTAATTAATTTATTCCCGTATTTTTTCAAAATACCATATTCACGTATTCATCCACATTCGCATTGTATATTTTAATTACTTATCTCAATGAAAAAAATTGAAACAACCTCTGAGCACACAAAATCATTTCCTCTCCCCTCAAACATTGTGCTTGTACTCAGAAGAAAAACAAATCGCCGAAAACCAAACGTGTTCAAGGTGCTTCGCAAAATATGTGAAGTGACCAACAACAACAAAAAAAATTGCTAAATTTGCTCACAAGACTGACTGAAAAAAAAATCTCTTGTTACTTGGATGCTTTGTCAGATCAGACGGAGAATTCTTGAATGGCGGCAACCTTTTCTCTTCTTGGAGCTGACAAAATTCACCACCTCAGCAACAAATCCGGAAAAGCAAGATTTCTCTTTTCAAAATGAACGCAGCAAAACGAAACAGTTGACAGAAAAAGTTGACGAGTGATCAACATATAACTTCTATAACTTCCGACCACTGGAGATTGATGCTGAAAACAAAACAATGCCTTTAATGTGCGTGTGCGCGTGTGCGTGTGTGTGGGCATTGTGAATAGCCTGATAAAAGCTTTTTTTTTTTTTTTTTTGTAGCCTGAAAGAAAACAAAGCTGAGATTCTCACAAAGATTCTCCTGTGCGGCAAAACTTTTTCATGAAACACATTTGTGTGTTTGTGTCGTGTATTTTGTTTGGTATCGTGATGGTAAACCATCAGGAGGTGTCCTCCTCATCCTCGTCATCTTCATCATCAAGAAAAAGCAGACCAACGGGTTGCACGGTGGGTTGACTTTGACGAGAGCACAAACGGAAGTTCCAGGAGGGAAGAAGACATTGTCATTTTCTACCCAGTCGAGAGTCACAAAATGAAAAAAAAGAAATTTGGGTGGGGCTGTCCCGATGGTCGAGTAGTTAGCGCGTCGACCTCACAGTGCGGAGGGTTCAATTCCAGCTCCGGCCTTCCTGTGTGGAGTTTGCATTTTCTCCCCGTGCCTACGTGGGTTTTCTCCGGGTACTCCGGTTTCCTCCCACATTCCAAAAACACGCATGGCAGGCTGATTGAACACATCAAGATTGTCCCTAGGTGTGAGTGTGAGCGCGGACAGTTGTTCGTCTCTGTGTGCCCTGCGATTGGCTGGCAACTGGTTCAGAGTTCATCTCAGTTCATGTTCATCAATTCATTCTCCTGCTCATCCACCCATCCATCATCCACTCATCGATCATCCATCCATTCATCATGCAACTATTCATCCTTTTGTCTGTGCATTCATCCTCCCATTCTTAATGCCCTTCATTTAACTTTCATCCATCCATTTATTAATTCAACCATCCAGCCATCTTTCTACAAGTGAGCTACCGTCCATCCATCCACCTCTCTGTGCATCATCCTTTCATTAGTTCGTCCGTTGAATTCATTTTTCCATCCCTCCGCATCCATAATTGAACAATCTATCCGTCATTCATTCATTCTGTCATAGACTTAGACTTAGACTTAGACTTGCTTTATTGTCATTGTTACATGGACAACGAGATTATATACAGCATATACAGATTGTATTCATCCATCATCCAGCCGTCTATCGGTGCATCCATTCATCTATTCACCATCTCTCAGTCCATCCATCCGTCATTCTGCACGTCATCCTTTCATTCATATGTTCAATGAATTTATCCATCATCCATCCATCCAATTATCCATCCATCTCTCTCCGCAATTCTTTCATTCATGTGTTCAGTTGATTTATCTGTCACCCATCCATCATCCATCCATCCGTCCACCTCTCTGTGCATCATCCTTTCATTAGCTCATCAGTTGAGTGAATTTTTCCATCCCTCCATCCATCATTGAACAATCGATCCATCATTCATTTGTTCCTTCATTCATGGATTCATCCATCCATCCATCCATCCATCCACCCATCCAGCAGCAGTTTGTTTTTCTGGCTCTCAACATCCATTCACTTGTGTAGCTCCCCCGCAAACTAATTTGGCCTTGGCAAAGGTTTCCTGTATCCTTTTGCCACGCTGGAGGGAGAATGGAAGTGGTCGCGGTGTCACTTTGAAGCACTGCAAACCGCCGCGCCGTCATGACCTGTCACTCTTCCAACATTAAATATCTTTCAAACCACGGGCATTACTGCATTCCAGCACAAAGGCATTTGGGAATTATTCCAAATATTATCATCCCAAATGCACATTTCCCTGCTTCGTGGGCTTGACTGACATGCATTCGGAAGACATTTTCATTCAAATAATGTCATTCAAGTGCAATTATGAACATACTTTATGCAAAAAGAGTTTGCATAAGAGCCGCGGGCAGGCGCTGATGAAATAAATAAAAAAACAAATCAGCGTAAAAATGTACAAAATGAGCAAGGACGGGAAATGATGCTGGAAGCTGTTTAATCTGCTGCGGATCACACTTGTGCTGTCAGCGTCCATCTGCTGCACGCAC